>NC_057796.1:416928166-416995951 GCF_018294505.1 Triticum aestivum
GCAACGACGTTCGGCATGACCTGTAAACGAGGCAACGGGGGAAGGCGTGCTTATTACAGGGGATGCGTCAGGGTGCCTCCTAGGCGGTGAAGAGCGGCGGCGGCGGTGCCACAAGGCCCACAACTAGCGATGAGACCTACTGCAAGGGGTAGGGTCATTGTGCAGGGGCGGCGACTCGATGCGGGGTGTACGTGGCTATTTACGGGAGGAAGACAATGGTAGAAAGAAGATGGCCCGGGGGATCTAATGGTATGGCCAATGAGACATAGATCAGATGGTTGGGGAGGCGGCCGGTCGAAATTTTGGCCGACCGGCCGGCGCCGAGTCCGCTGGCCTTAAAATAACTTAGCAAATTCGACGACACTTTTTTTTAAGAATCGAAGAAGCACTTGCCGAACTTTAACGCCGGCTTTGCTGAAAACTCCGTATAACAAACCAGAAAGATGCTCCCGTCATCCTTGCGGAGCTTAATAGCTACTCCCAGTAGTTGTACAAGCGGCCACCCCTTGCCGCGGCGATGGCAAGCCACCAGCTACTCCTCTTCCAGCTGCTGCTGCTGCTCTCGTCGGCTTCCCACGCCCGGGACACCATCTCGCCGGGCCAGCCGCTCAGGGGCAACGACACGCTGGTCTCGCCCGGCGCCGGCAGCTACGTGCTGGGCTTCTTCACGCCGCCGGGCTCCAACAACACCTACGTCGGCCTGTGGTACGCCAAGGTCCCCGTCCGCACCGTCGTCTGGGTCGCCAACCGCGCCGACCCCGTCCCGGGCCCCGTGGAGCGCAACGCCCGCGCGACCCTGTCCGTCTCGGCCGACTGCACGCTCTCCGTCGCCGACGCCAACTCCACCGTCGTCTGGTCGGCGCCCCCGGCGCCGGGCGCGGGCGCCGGGAGGTGCACGGCGCGATTGCTCGACAGCGGGAACCTCGTCGTCTCCGACGCGAGCGGGCATGTGGCGTGGCAGGGGTTCGACCACCCCACCGACACTCTGATTCCGGGGATGAGGGTGGGGATGGACTTCGGCACCGGCGCGAACATGACGCTGACGGCGTGGACGAGCCCCTCCGACCCGTCCCCGGGGCCGGTGGTCGCGGTGATGGACACCACCGGCGACCCGGAGGTGTTCATCTGGAACGGGGCGGAGAAGGTGTGGCGGTCCGGGCCCTGGGACGGGCTCCAGTTCACCGGCGTCCCGGACACGGCCACCTACATGGGCTTCAACTTCAGCTTCGTCAACAGCGCCAAGGAGGTGAGCTACAGCTTCCAGGTGGCCAACTCGAGCATCGTCTCCCGCCTCACGCTCAACAGCACGGGCGCCGCCGGCGGGCTGCTGCAGCGGTGGACGTGGGTGTGGGCGGCCGGCGCGTGGAACATGTACTGGTACGCGCCCAAGGACCAGTGCGACGCCGTGAACCAGTGCGGGCCCAACGGGGTGTGCGACCCCAACAGCCTGCCGGTGTGCGAGTGCCTCCGCGGGTTCGCGCCGCGGTCGCCGGAGGCGTGGGCGCTGCGGGACAACCGGGGCGGGTGCGCGCGCGCCACGCCGCTCGACTGCGGCAACGGCACCGACGGGTTCGCGCTGATGGCGCATGCCAAGGTGCCGGACACGACGGCCGCCGTGGTGGACTACCGCGCCGGGCTCGCCGAGTGCGCGCAGCGGTGCCAGCGGAACTGCTCCTGCACGGCGTACGCCAACGCCAACCTGAGCGGCGCGCCGGGCCACCGCGGGTGCGTGATGTGGGGCGGCGCGCTGGAGGACCTCCGCGTGTTCCCCAACTTCGGCCAGGACCTCTACGTGCGCCTCGCCGCCGCCGACCTCGGTACGTGCCGGCCTACGTGTCTCCGTTCCGTTTGCACTCAATTTTTCTAATTTTCTACTGTTATAAATTCGAATGGAATGTGGCATGTGATTACTCATGATGGTTCTTGGTTGGTGAAAATATGTTCCGTCCTATCCTTTGGTCTAACTTAGAAGATTTAGAGCCAGCTCTGGGTTGGCATCTGAACCTTTTTGTTTTGGGTTAATTATTAATTTAGGCATTTAGCTTTTGGCATGTGCAGAGTGCCGGCTTTAGTTTGTCCCGATCAAGCACCAGCTAGTGGGAAAAATGTCAGAACTAGATCTTGCACGGTTGTTTAGTCAGTGAGGGGCCTTGCTCCAGTGTTGTGTTTCGAGTGAAAGCCACTTTTTAGGAAAACGAATTATTTTGCTTTGGGCACAGTCAAACTTATTCTCGAGCATAGTCATACCATAATGCGGTCCAACTGTCCTCTTATTATTAAGTTTGACTGAGTACTACTCGGTTAGATGAGAGGTTGTGATCATCAAATCCTGAAAAATCCGCAAACAAAGCAACCATTAGTATGTTGAGGCATTGAGGGCATGGGCTAATGTAAACCTTGCTCTGCTCGAGGAAACGTAAGCTTGAAGACGTCCATACAGATGAGAAAGTGCGGTTAATTTGCTGTCACTTGTACACCTTTATTTAGGGGAGGAAAGTTGATGCTATTTTGAAATGGGGGGAAAGTTGATGCGTGTGTTTTTTTGAAATTGGAGGAAAGTTGATGGTGATATGCCCTAGAACTTTTTATTGGCTCTTGCCAATGTATCTTCCTTTGATTGGGTTTATTATCGGCCCCGGCAAGGCGGCAGGAAGCGTGCACCTGAGCTGGACCGCGATAATGGGCATTTGTTCTGCGCGATCAGCAAGAGGGCACTTTACTTTACAGATAAGAGCGCAAGCTGACAGCAGCAAACTGGTAAGTAATCACCACTTATTAGAAAAACGAAGGATCGGACGCCAGAAAAATGATTCTGGAATAGAAAGGGCTCCTCTGATGATGATGCCCACCCTGACGGATACCCCATGTCGACGATCCCGTACGTGGATCTTCATTCAGAAGCGACAAAGGAGGTACATCTGTACTGTATGAGCTAGGCGGCTCCCGTTTTGCAAGGGGTACAGTTCATGAGAAGAGAATCTCCATCGTCCATCCTATACATGGGGACAAATTTTAAGCTCGGCCACCTGAATGCGATTAGGCCCGAAACGCGTACAAAGTACGGTAGTATCCTGGTGATGTGGCTTTCGGATCATCTCCCTGATGCAGACCTGACGGCCGGCTCCAACGGAAGTATGGCGAGCCAAACACGGTTTGCCGATGCAGCAGCAGCTTGATGAGTCCACCCCAAGCAAGCAACTGGAGACCGCCAGCGCAATCATGCATGCACTCCTACACCACACCACACCACACCACACAGTGGACACCTGAAAATGGCCACATGGGAAACCAGTGAAATTGACCTGACAGATTAGCAGCAGCTCAGCACGTCGTCTTCACCTTTTCAGAGTCGGCCCTGCTTCTGGTGGAGGCAGGCAGGGTCGCAGTCCCAATCTGATCTCCCGGCGCTCCTCCCAATCAGCAACGGACACGTACGGCGATCCGTTTCCTTGTGCAAGAAGCGATTTCGTGTTGCAACGGTCCAGGTCACCGGTAAAGCGGAGGAGCATCCAGGCCAAATTTAGAGTGAGGCTAGCTTATTAGGTGTCTCCGTTGCGCCGAGTATATATTTGGTGATGCTGCCTGTCTAGTCCAGATGCCGTGAGGAATCGCAGGACGTCGCGACGGATGATGATGCCCGACCACTGTCCCAATCCACACGTTTTTTCTTAATATGGTAGGTGTGGGGCGTGCGTTTTCCACGTGTGGTTGACGCGCGTGAGCCATTAGCTAGAGAGTACTACCGAAAGTAAGGGAGAAACGAGGCCATGGCACTCTGTCTGTCTGTCTGTCTGTCTGTCTGTCTGTCTGACATTAGATTCAGTTGCCAAGGAACCAAACAGTTGGCAAGATTAAGTATACACTGCATATTTAGTTATTTACACCAACAGATGAACAAAAAAAACCCTAGCAATTTACTGTCATTCTTTAGTGGATCATAAGGGCCTACACCAGCAAGGGTGCTGTCACTGTTTTCTAACAGCAGTATCATATGCTGTTAGGTACATAATGATCAAGACACCCAAGCAAGAATTAACAACATACCCGGACTAATGATCGTTGCCACCACCAGAAAGCTTCGAGGCTTGCAAGCTGCGACTGAACTATCCTCTCCGTTAAGTATGCATGTACGTGTGCCACATCCTCGTTCAAATATTTCTGTTGGACAAGGAGGACAAATGTTGGACGTGGCACACCTACGTGCATACTTAAAGGAGCAGCCTTCACTTTGCACATGCAACACTGCTAGCCATGGAGCCCCTTGCTTTTATGTTGTGCTCACAATTCCACCGAACAGGACCCCGGACCTGAGAGGCTTAAAAACCTGGTAGGGCATGGCCACCTACCAGCAATTGACCCATGGGATCCAGTGATCTGCAAGCAAGGGCTACATCAAGCATTCGGAATGTTTTTAATGAACCAGTGAGCCTTATCTGCAAAATACTCCCTCTGTAAAGAAATATTCTGTAAAAGTTAACAGAGGGAGTACTAAACGACTTGTGTATTAGATAGTACAGTACAGAAGATCACACAAGTAGGAAAAAAAATTCAGAAAAGTGAACCAATGGCAGAGTTCACTAGATGCATTCAACCTATGTCTGTGTGTCGATATTCACATGTGAGTATTTCAACACAAGGTCGCAATTATGTTCTGTTCACAATGTTCTCAGCAGATCTCCAAATGCTTGCATTCGTCAGCCATGTTCATCATCATACTAACATATGAGTGCTTGCTTACTGCTGTATTGTATACATTAACATCTAAGCTTTACGGAGACACAAATGTTGTAGATAAGTTACAGCCATGTCCATCATCAAACTAAATCGTGATTTTCTTGCACAGATGCTGCACCTAGCAAGTCCGAGAAGAAGGCGCACGTTATAATTGCAGTCGCTGTGAGCATCTGTGCACTGGCAGCTATTATAGCACTTGTAGGGTTCTTCTGGTGGAGAAGAAAGAGGACAAGAGCAAGACAATCAGGTAATTCCAAATGATCTATGTGGTTCTAACTTTCAAATAAGAAGAGCATTACCTCTCTTTAGTTGAAACATAAATAACTTCTGGAATAAAAACTGACCTCTTATTTGCTGATGTAATTTCTACGTATGATGTTTCAGTAGGAGCACCAAGTAAATGGAGTGGTGTTTTGCACAGCAGAACACTAACGAGTGAAGGAACCAGTCATGGGGCTGATCTGGATCTGCCAATATATGATCTGGAGACAATAGCAGAAGCCACACAAGGCTTCTCAGCTGACAACAAGCTCGGTGAGGGTGGTTATGGGCCAGTATACAAGGTACTGAAGTTTCAGAAACAATTTATTAGTAGTTTCGAAGCATCGGGAAATCGGCACTTTAGGTCTTGCAAAGAAGTATAACAATAAGATGACATTCTAGTTTTCCATGGTAGTATAGAACATTCCCACGCGTCGGATTGAAAATACTTTGTTCGAAACTACAGGGTACGCTTGAGGATGGACAAGAAATAGCCGTTAAGACACTTTCGCAGGCATCGACACAGGGTCCCGATGAGTTCAAGAATGAGGTTATGTTGATAGCAAAACTCCAGCATCGGAATCTTGTTCGACTGATCGGCTGCTGCATTTGTGGACAAGAGAAGATACTCATATATGAATACATGGCAAACAAGAGCCTGGACTTCTTCCTATTCGGTACACACTTGACCTCTGTAAGCATCAAAGTTCCATGTCCTCCAAAGAACAGATACTGATTTACCTGTTTTTGTCATCAGACAAATCCAAGAGCATGCTTCTCGACTGGCAAACTCGGTACCGCATAATCGAGGGGATCGCCCGAGGTTTACTGTATCTTCACCAGGACTCAAGATACAGGATCGTCCACAGAGACCTCAAGACAAGCAACATCCTCCTGGATAAGGACATGACCCCTAAAATTTCAGACTTCGGCATGGCGAGGATATTCGGCGGCGACGACTCGGAGATCAATACGCTTCGAGTGGTCGGCACATAGTAAGTTTCGACCAGCAATTCAATCACCTTGTCATATCGACAATGTTAACCTCCTAATGTGGATGATCCTTACATGGTCGGTTCCCTGCTGCAGTGGGTACATGGCTCCCGAGTACGCGATGGACGGAGTGTTCTCGGTGAAATCAGACGTGTTCAGCTTCGGCGTCATCGTGCTCGAGATCATCACCGGCATCAGGAACAGGGGCGTCTACAGCTACTCCAGCCACCTAAACCTTCTAGCACATGTAAGCCTGAATGAACATGTCTGAACATGTAGCTTTGTCAATGTCTCACCACCATCTCTGAATCTCTGAATTTTAGAAAAATCACTGAATCTCTGAATTTTTGTTACCAGGCGTGGAGCTTGCTGAGCGAGGGGAAGAGCCTGGAGCTGGTGGACGAGACCCTGAAGGGGACGTTCGAGTCGGAGGAGGTGGTCAAGTGCCTCAAGGTGGGGCTGCTGTGCGTGCAGGAGAACCCGGACGACCGGCCGCTCATGTCGCAGGCGCTCACGATGCTGGCCGCCGCCGACGCCGCGTCGCTGGCGACCCCCAAGCAGCCCGGCTTCGCGGCGAGGCGGGCCGCGGCGACGGCGACGGCCACGGCGACGGAGGACACGTCGTCGAGCAGGGCCGACTGCAGCTTCGTGGACAGCATGACCATCACCATGATCGAGGGCCGGTAGAGATGTCATTGTTTTGGTGATTTGCGTACGTAGCTTAGCACTGAATTTTGTTGTTCAGTGAAAGTTAAAGATGTGTATTTGTGCAATTGTACAGCGAAAAGAAATCAATGGATGGGTGATGAGGGTTGAAGTTGTTCGTCACCTTGCAGACGGCGCCGTCGCCGCCGGCCATGGGAGGGTCGCAGTAAACACGGCGGCGACCGCGGGTTCCGAAACCGGCGCTGGCGGGAGGAATATGCCGCACGATGGCGCGCCACCTTTTTCTTTTGCGACGGAAATTCTCGCTTTACTTTGGGCCAGAGCACGGAAGGCCGTGGCGCGGCCCGGGCCTTCGGGAACATGTATGCTCCGCGGGTCCCATGAGATGCTCCTTTTTTTTTGTACTAAGGGCATAACATAAAAAGATGTGATGATTCTAAAAAAAGGATGTGATAGGTGCTTTCCTTCCAATGTTGGTATTCTAAATTCTAGGTACTTTTCTTCTACTCGTGTTGATAATTACTTTTTGTTGGCTTATTGAATTGATGTGGACTGACCGGTGAAGAGCATCATGTCACTATATGATCATACCGGACAGACATCGATTTGATAATGGGAAAGGTTTGTATACGGCGGACCGGCCGAGCGTTCAGCTGGTCGCGTGCCGCGCGTCGGATCACCTGATAGCGCGTGTCTCTTTAAGAGACACATATAACTTTACTCATACTCATAACAATCACAAGTACATTAATTTGGACTTAAGATTAAAGAAAATAGAAAGTAACTCCTATGATTAACAATTACAATGAAATCTCTTTAAAACACCTTCTTTTATCTTTTGAATTAGTTTGAATTACTTACCACAGTATCAATCTCTGCTCGAAGAAATACTCCAAAAACTTCGGTAAAGAGGTTGCACTTGGACTGGAGCAACGATGTTGTCACTCTTTCACCCGCATGAACAGTACAAATAATGATTTTTGAAAGCGCCTTGAGTCGCCCATCCAAAAATATGGAGATGTCATTTTTATTATTAGAAGGTGGAATTTTTTGTGTGATGCTTAAAGGCCTTTTCTCGTGTGGTGCTTACACTGGCCTTTTCTTTTTAATGTTTGAGAGGATGACGTTTTTTATGTGGAGGATGGCATGATGCGGCTTGAATTACGTCGGTATTTCCCCAAAAAGGAAGGGATAATGCTGCACAACTATGGTAGGTATTTCCCTCAGTGATGAGACCAAGGTTATCGAACCAGTAGGAGAACCAGCAACACTACGTGAACGGTACCTGCATACAAAGAACAAATACTTGCAACCCGACGTAAAGAGGGGTTGTCAATCCCTCGCAGGTAAAAGATAGGTAAAATTTGTAGTAGATTGGATAAATAGATCTTGCGGGAACGCGAGATAAAATAAATAATAATAAATTACAGCAATGTATTTTTCTATTTTTGGATTAATAGATCTGAAAATAAAAGCAAATAAAAATAGACCGCGAAGGCAAATATGATACAGAAGAGACACAGGGGCCGTAGATTTCACTAGTGGCTTCTCTCGAGAAAAATAGCATACGACGAGTAAACAAATTACTGTTCGGAAATTAATAGAACTTCAAATAATCATCGTCCAATATATAGGCAATGATCAATATATAGGCATCACGTCCAAGATTAGTAGACCGACTCCTACCTGCATCTACTACTATTACTTCACACATCAACCGCTATCCAGCATGCATCTAGTGTTGGAAATATGCCCTAGAGGCAATAATAAATTGGTTATCATTATATTTCCTTGGTCATGATAATCGTTTATTATCCATGCTAGAATTGTATTGATAGGAAACTCAGATACATGTGTGGATACATAGACAACACCATGTCCCTAGTAAGCCTCTAGTTGACTAGCTCGTTGATCAATAGATGGTTACGGTTTCCTGACCATGGACATTGGATGTCGTTGATAACGGGATCACATCATTAGGAGAATGATGTGATGGACAAGACCCAATCCTAAGCATAGCATAAAAGATCGTGTAGTTCGTTTGCTAGAGCTTTTCCAATGTCAAGTATCATTTCCTTAGACCATGAGATCGTGCAACTCCCGGATACCGTAGGAGTGCTTTGGGTGTGCCAAACGTCACAACGTAACTGGGTGACTATAAAGGTACACTACGGGTATCTCCGAAAGTGTCTGTTGAGTTGGCACGGATCGAGACTGGGATTTGTCACTCCGTATGACGGAGAGGTATCTCTGGGCCCACTCGGTAATGCATCATCATAATGAGCTCAATGTGACTAAGGAGTTAGCCACGGGATCATGCATTATGGTACGAGTAAAGTGACTTGCCGGTAACGAGATTGAACAAGGTATTGGGATACCGACGATCGAATCTCGGGCAAGTAACGTACCGATTGACAAAGGGAATTGTATACAGGATTGATTGAATCCTCGACATCGTGGTTCATCCGATGAGATCATCGTGGAACATGTGGGAGCCAACATGGGTATCCAGATCCCGCTGTTGGTTATTGACCGGAGAGGCGTCTCGGTCATGTCTGCATGTCTCCCGAACCCGTAGGGTCTACACATGTCAGGACCGTCTTATCGGGATATTAATTTTCCAGAAAATGGCCCTTGTGCTCACCAGCCCCAGGATTACTGTTAGCTGATGAGGCACCAACTTGATATAGAAATTCCAAGCAAAGTACAAAATATGTAGTACAAGACCATTGTGGCCTATGAGTACAACACTTGGTTTCTAGTGATCGATGGCGGAAGCTGTTTGTGGTTCATCTGCGTCTATGGGACTCCATTTCCCACAAGAACAGCTGACCAGGATAACTCCTATCTTCGCGAGGCTGCTATCACCTTTACATGGGTTCCGGGGCTGTCGTCGTAACGCTCTTCTCCACGCAAGAAATCTGGCCAAGACAATAGCCAGGGACAAGCCAGTGAGTACGTTTGAATATACTCGCAAACATCAAGAACACGGGTATAATATAACAAGGGGTAATCATGTTCCGAAATATTTTATGATCATAACGTCTGTCACGAAATAAATGAAATCCGTGATGCACGCATGCAGGTAAAATATGAACATGCAATACGGGAGTAGAAAATAGAATGCACTGATCGAGTGTCTGAAATGACTCCTCGAAAGGGTGCAAATAAATTAACAATGCCGCAGTCGGGCGTCTGAACGACACCACAAAAAGGGTTTATAAAGAATAATTAAATAACAAGCATGCCGCAGTCGGGCGTCTGAGCGACACCACATAAAGGGCTTATAAAGAATAATTATATAACAAGCATGCCACAGTTGGGCGTCTAAGCGACACCACATAAAGGGCTTATAAAGAATAATTAAATAACAAGCATGCCGCAGTCGGGCGTCTGAGCGACACCACATAAAGGGCTTATAAAGAATAATTAAATAACAAGCATGCCGCAGTCGGGCGTCTGAGCGACACCACATAAAGGGCTTATAAAGAATAATTAAATAACAAGCATGCCGTAGTCGGGCGTCTGAGCGTCACCACAGAGAGGGCTTTATATAAGAATAATCACAATGAATATCCAGGAGGTAGAACCGTCCCAGGGATACTCAATAATTCAAATAAAGTAAACGGTTAGTCCATAATAATAATAGTCATAAACCTCATATGTCATAGGTCATAATCAAAGTTCTAGTCTAGCCGTTTCTCCATCCGAAGACCGTCACTATGTTCTAGTTTATCCGTTTCTCCATCCGAATACCGTTACTATGTTCCAGTTTAGCCGTTTCTCCATCCGAATACCGTCGCTAGACCCATCTCAGACTGTAGTCCTTACCCATGGACATGGCTATCCGAATAGATATAACCTCTGCAGAGGGTGTACTCTTTACCCACGAGTAACGGATTTATTTAGTCCATCGGGACTAATTCCGCCTACGGCCTTTTAATTGAAAACACGCCTGACCTGCACACACCAGCTTAACTTACCGGTGTCTGGAATCACCCACGACACCTGCCAAGCAAAACTCTAAGTGGGGAGGCTACAACCTCGACGTAGCATGGGATCAAATTTATATCGCGCGCTCTAAGGGGTGCCCCCCTCTCGGTCCCAACCGGAAACACCCATGCCCCCGGACCAGGTGGCATGCCTACCGGATGCATCCAGTATCTTCCACCATGGCCTCTCTGTACGGTGTGTGCTTTGGTAAGGGGTTGACAACTTACTGAATCGTACCCTACCTGCGGCAGGGACAAGTGGTAGTACGAAACAAGTATGGGGGGTTACTGGAACTAGACTCGATCTACGGTCGACTCAGGGGGTTCCAGTATTCCCCGAATGATTAGCATAACAAATATATTACCATTAACAGATAAACTCACCACTCATCAAGCCTCACCATGCCATACCGGACATACTCGTCTCGACGAGGAACTAGGGACAAGCTCGTGTCTACCCAAGACCACGACCTTCCCGGCTTCCTTCCGGTATGCATGAGAAGCTCACGAGGATGATCACTATCACCAGCATATCCATTACTAACAGCAAAGGATCTCCAATATGCACTCATGCGTGTGACTTTATCGTCACATAAAAATAACGTATGCTCCAAGTCAAGGTGGTGTTGTAACCGTATTAAAACACCACACAAAAATATTATGCCAGAGTTCAGAATGCTTGCCTTCAAGAGTATGCAAGGGGGTGGACTTTTTGAAAGTTTTCTTCTCTCTCCATTTCCTATTTTGAAAGAATATTCAAATAACAAGTATTTCAAAAACAGTACAAAAAGTCGTCCACAAGTATTTCACGTCAAAGGCGCAAGAAAATTTAGTTGAAAGTTGGTAGTAGCAATTATGCGGACTGGGTCTGTAAACTGAGGATTGTCCTCATTGCTGCACAGAAGGCTTATGTCCTTAATGCACCGCTCGGTGTGCTGAACCTCAGCGTCGTCTGTAGATGTTGCGAAACATCTGACATACACGTTTTGATGACTACGTGATAGTTCAGTGCGTAATGCTAACGGTTTAGAATTGTGGCACCAAAGACGGTTTTTGAAACGTCGCAGAACATATGAGATGTTCCGAAGACTGAAATTGGGATTTCGGACTAGTGCCCACGTCAAGAGGTATGAGACCTCTGACAAGTTTCTTAATCCTACAAACTGAGGGAGAAAAGCTCAATCGTTGAGCATGTGCTCAGATTGTCTGAGTACCACAATCGCTTGAATCGAGTGGGAGTTAATCTTCCAGATGAGATAGTGATGGTTCTCCATAGTCACTGCCACCAAGCTATTAGAGCTTCGTGATGAACTATAACATATCAGGGATAGATATGATGATCCTTGAGCAACTCGCGATGTTTGACACCGCGAAAGTAGAAATCAAGAAGGAGCATCAATTG
This sequence comes from Triticum aestivum, assembly GCF_018294505.1. Lineage (NCBI taxonomy): Eukaryota > Viridiplantae > Streptophyta > Magnoliopsida > Poales > Poaceae > Triticum > Triticum aestivum. The sequence continues at coordinate 416,940,215 of NC_057796.1, forward strand.
TTGATGGTTAGTAAAACCACTAGTTTCTAGAAGGGCAAGGGCAAGAAGGGATACTTCATGAAATAGCAAATCATTTGCTGCTCTAGCGAAGAATCCCAAAGTTAAACCCAAACCCGAGACTAAGTGCTCCTGTAATGAGGGGAACGGTCACTGAAGCAGAACTACCCTAGATACTTGGTAGATGAGAAGGCAGGCAAGGTCGACAGAAGTATATTGGATATACATTAAATGAATGTGTACTTTACTAGTACTCCTAGCAGCACCAGGGTATTAGATACTGGTTCGGTTGCTAAGTGTTAGTAACTCGAAATAAAAGCTGCGGAATAAACGGAGACTAGCTGAAGGTGAGATGACGATATGTGTTGGAAGTGTTTCCAAGGTTGATGTGATCAAGCATCGCATGCTCCCTCTACCATCGAGATTTGGTGTTTGCGTTGAGCATGATTGGATTATGTTTATCGCAATACGGTTATTCATTTAAGGAGAATAATGGTTACTCTGTTTATTTGAATAATACCTTCAATGGTCTTGCACCTAAAATGAATCTCGATCGTAGTGATACACATGTTCGTGCCAAAAGATATAAAATAGTAATGATAGTTCCACATACTTGTGGCACTGCCATTTGAGTCATATTGGTATAAAACGCATGAAGAAGCTCCATGTAGATGGATCTTTGGACTCACTCGTTTTTGAAAAGATTGAGACATGCGAACCATGTCTATTGGTATATATGCATGAAGAAACTCCATGCAAATGGATCGTTTGTACTCACTTGATTTTGAATCACTTGAGACATGCAAATCATACCACATGGGAAGATGACTGAAAGGCCTCGTTTTCAGTAAGATGGAACAAGAGAGCAACTTATTGGAAGTAATACATTTTGATGTATGCAGTCCAATGAGTGCTGAGGCATGCAGTGGATATCGTTATGTTCTTACTTCACAGATGATTTGAGTAGATGCTGAGAATATTTACTTGATGAAACACAAGTCTGAATTATTGAAAGGTTCAAGTAATTTCAGAGTGAAGTTGAAGATCATCGTGACAAGAGGATAAAATGTCTATGATATGATCATAGAGATATCTGAGTTACGAGTTTGGCACACAATTAAGACATTGTGGAAAGTGTTTCACAATTAATACCGCCTGGAACACCACAGTGTGATGGTGTGTCCGAACATCATAACTGCACCCTATTGGATATGGTGCATACCATGATGTCTCTTATCAAATTACAACTATCGTTTATGGGTTAGGCATTAGAGATAACCGCATTCACTTTAAAAGGGGCACCACGCAATTCCGTTGAGACGACACCGTTTAGAGAAACCTAAGTTGTCGTTTCTTAAAAGATTGGGGCTGCGATGCTTATGTGAAAGAGTTTCAAGCTGATAAGCTCGAACCCAAAGCGGATAAATGCATCTTCATAGAAAACCCAAAACAGTTGGGTATACCTCCTATTTCAGATCTGGAAGCAAAAGTAATTGCTTCTAGAAACGAGTCCTTTCTCGAGGAAAAGTTTCTCTCGAAAGAATTGAGTGGGAGGATGGTGGAGACTTGATGAGGTTATTGAACCATAACTTCAACTAGTGTGTAGCAGGGCACAGGAAGTTGTTCCTGTGGCACCTACACCAATTGAAGTGGAAGCTTATGATAGTGATCATGAAACTTCGGATCAAGTCACTACCAAACCTCGTAGGTCGACAAGGATATGTACTGCTCCTGAGTGGTACGGTAATCCTGTCTTGGATATCATGTTGTTAGACAACAATGAACCTACGAGCTATGGAGAAGCGACGGTGGCCCATATTCCGACAAATGGTTAGAAACCATGAAATCCGAGATAGAATCCATGTATCAGAACAAAGCATGGACTTTGGTGAACTTGCCCGATGATCGGCAAGCCATTGAGATAAATGGATCTTTAAGAAGAAGACGGACGTGGACGGTAATATTACCGTCTATGAAGCTCGACTTGTGGAAAAGAGTATTTTCACAAGTTCAAGGAGTTGACTACGATGAGATTTTCTCATCCGTAGCGATGCTTAAGTCCGTCGGAATCATGTTAGCATTAGCTGCATTTATGAAATCTGGCAGATGGATGTCAAAACAAGTTTCCTTACCAGTTTTTGTAAGGAAAGGTTGTATGTGACACAATCAGAAAGGTTTTGTCGATCCTAAGGATGCTAAAAGGTATGCTAGCTCCAGCGATCCTTCCGGACTAGAGCAAGCATCTCGGAGTCAGAATATACGCTTTGATGGAGTGATCAAAGTTTTGGGTTTATACAAAGTTTGTTAGAAACTTGTATCTACAATAAAGTGAGTGGGAGCACTACAACATTTCTGATAAGTATATGTGAATGACATATTGTTGATCCGAAATGGTGTAAAAATTTCTGGAAAGCATAAAGGGTTGTTTGAAAGGAGTTTTTCAAAGGAAGACCTGGATAAAGCTGCTTACATATTGGGCATCAAGATCTACAGAGATAGATCAAGACGTCTGATGATACTTTCAAAGAACGCACACCTTGACATGATTTTGAAAGAGTTCAAAATAGATCAGCAAAGAAGGAGTTCTTGGCTGTGTTGCAAGGTGTGAGTATTGAGTAAGACTCAAGACCTGACCACAGCAGAAGAGAGAGAAAGGACGAAGGTCGTCCCCTATGCTTTAGACGTAGGCTCTACAGTATGCTATACTGTGTACCGCACATGAAGTGTGCCTTGCCATGAGTTGGTCAAGGGGTACAATAGTGATCCGGGAACGGATCACATGACAGCGGTCGAACTTGTCCTTAGTATCTAGTGGACTAAGGAATTTTCTCGATTATGGAGGTGAAAAGGAGTTCGTCGTAAAGGGTTACGTCGATGCGAACTTTGACACTGATCCGGATGACTCTGAGTAGTAGACCGGATTCGTATAGTAGAGCAGTTATTTGAAATGGCTCCAAGTAGCGCGTGGTAGCATCCACAAGATGACATAGATATTCATAAAGCACACACGGATCTGAAAGGTTCAGACCCGTTGACTAATAACCTCTCTCACAAGCATGACATGATCAAACCAGAACTCATTGAGTGTTAATCACATAGTGATGTGAACTAGATTGTTGACTCTAGTAAACTCTTTAGATGTTGGTCACATGGTGATGTGACCTGTGAGTGTTAATCACATGGTGATGTGAACTAGATTATTGACTCTAGTGCAAGTGGGAGACTGTTGGAAATATGCCCTAGAGGCAATAATAAATTGGTTATTATTATATTTCCTTGTTCATGATAATCGTTTATTATCCATGCTAGAATTGTATTGATAGGAAACTCAGATACATGTGTGGATACATAGACAACACCATGTCCCTAGTAAGCCTCTAGTTGACTAGCTCGTTGATCAATAGATGGTTACGGTTTCCTGACCATGGACATTGGATGTCGTTGATAACGGGATCACATCAATAGGAGAATGATGTGATGGACAAGACCCAATCCTAAGCATAGCATAAAAGATCGTGTAGTTCGTTTGCTAGAGCTTTTCCAATGTCAAGTATCATTTCCTTAGACCATGAGATCGTGCAACTCCCGGATACCGTAGGAGTGCTTTGGGTGTGCCAAACGTCACAACGTAACTGGGTGACTATAAAGGTACACTACGGGTATCTCCGAAAGTGTCTGTTGAGTTGGCACGGATCGAGACTGGGATTTGTCACTCCGTATGACGGAGAGGTATCTCTGGGCCCACTCGGTAATGCATCATCATAATGAGCTCAATGTGACTAAGGAGTTAGCCACGGGATCATGCATTATGGTACGAGTAAAGTGACTTGCCGGTAACGAGATTGAACAAGGTATTGGTATACCGACGATTGAATCTCGGGCAAGTAACGTACCGATTGACAAAGGGAATTGTATACGGGATTGATTGAATCCTCGACATCGTGGTTCATCCGATGAGATCATCGTGGAACATGTGGGAGCCAACATGGGTATCCAGATCCTGCTGTTGGTTATTGACCGGAGAGGCGTCTCGGTCATGTCTGCATGTCTCCCGAACCCGTAGGGTCTACACACTTAAGGTTCGGTGACGCTAGGGTTGTAGAGATATTAGTATGCGGAAACCCGAAAGTTGTTCGGAGTCCCGGATGAGATCCCGGACATCACGAGGAGTTCCGGAATGGTCCGGAGGTGAAGAATTATATATAGGAAGTCAAGTTTCGGCTACCGGAAATGTTTCGGGGGTCACCGGTATTGTACCGGGACCATCGGAAGGGTCCCGGGGGTCCACCGGATGGGGCCACCTATCCCGGAGGGCCCCATGGGCTGAAGTGGGAAGGGAACCAGCCCTTAGTGGGCTGGGGCGCCCTCCATGGGCCTCCCCCCTGCGCCTAGGGTTGGAAACCCTAGGGTGGGGGGCGCCCCACTTGCCTTGGGGGGGAAGCCACCCCCCTTTCCCCTTGGCCGCCGCCCCCCATGTAGATGGGTTCTAGGCTGGCGCCCCCCTCCCAGGGGGGCCTATATATAGTGGGGGGAGGGAGGGCAGCAACATGACAGCCCCTGGCGCCTCCCTCTCCCCCTGCAACACCTCTCCCTCTCGCAGAAGCTTGGCGAAGCCCTGCCGAGACCCCGCTACTTCCACCACCACGCCGTCGTGCTGCTGGATCTCCATCAACCTCTCCTTCCCCCTTGCTGGATCAAGAAGGAGGAGACGTCGCTGCTCCGTACGTGTGTTGAACGCGGAGGTGCCGTCCGTTCGGCACTCGGTCATCGGTGATTTGGATCACGGCGAGTACGACTCCATCAACCCCGTTCATTGGAACGCTTCCGCTCGCGATCTACAAGGGTATGTAGATGCACTCCTTTCCCCTCGTTGCTAGTATACTCCATAGATGGATCTTGGTGATGCGTAGAAAATTTTTAAATTCTGCTACGATCCCCAACATCTAGTGTATTAAGTGAAGGAAATATGCCCTAGAGGCAATAATAAAGTTATTATTTATTTCCTTATATCATGATAAATGTTTATTATTCATGCTAGAATTGTATTAACCGAAAACATGATACAAGTGTGAATACATAGACAAACAGAGTGTCACTAGTATGCCTCTACTTGACTAGCTCGTTGATCAAAGATGGTTATGTTTTCTATCCATAGACATGAGTTGTCATTTGATTAACGAGATCACATCATTAGGAGAATGGTGTGATTGACTTGACCCATTCCGTTAGTTTAGCACTTGATCGTTTAGTATGTTGCTATTGCTTTCTTCATGACTTATACATGTTCCTATGACTATGAGATTATGCAACTCCCGTTTACCGGAGGAACACTTTGTGTGCTACCAAACGTCACAACGTAACTGGGTGATTATAAAGGTGCTCTACAGGTGTCTCGAAAGGAACTTGTTGAGTTGGCGTATTTCGAGATTAGGATTTGTCACTCCGATTGTCGGAGAGGTATCTCTGGGCCCACTCGGTAATGCACATCACTATAAGCCTTGCAAGCATTGTAACTAATGAGTTAGTTGCGGGATGATGTATTACGGAACGAGTAAAGAGACTTGCCGGTAACGAGATTGAACTAGGTATTGAGATACCGGCGATCGAATCTCGGGCAAGTAACATACTGATGACAAAGGGAACAACGTATGTTGCTATGTGGTTTGGCCGATAAAGATCTTCGTAGAATATGTGGGAGCCAATATGAGCATCCAGGTTCCGCTATTGGTTATTGACCGGAGACGTGTCTCGGTCATGCCTACATAGTTCTCAAACTCGTAGGGTCCGCACGCTTAAAGTTTGGTGACGATCGGTATTATGAGTTTTTGTGTTTTGATGTACCGAAGGTAGTTCGGAGCCCCGGATATGATCACTGACATGACGAGGAGCCTCGAAATGGTCGAGACGTAAAGATCGATATATTGGACGACTATATTCGGACACCGGAAGTTTTCCGGGTGGTTTCAGAGAAAACCGGAGTGCTAGAGGGTTACCGGAACCCCCCGGGAGAAATAGTGGGCCTTATGGGCCTTAGTGGAGAGAGAGAGAGAGGGCTGGCCTAGGGCAGGCCGCGCCCCCCTCCCCCTCTGGTCTGAATTGGACTAGGAGAGGGGGGGCAGAGCCCCCCTTTCCTTCTCCCTCTCTCCCTTCCTTTCCCCTCCTAGTAGGAGTAGGAAAGAGGGGAATCCTACTCCTACTAGGAGGAGGACTCCTCCTCCTGGCGCGCCCCATAGGACCGGCCGGCCTCCCCCCTTGCTCCTTTATATACGGGGGCAGGGGGCACCTCTAGACACACAAGTTGATCTGTTGATCTCTCCCAGCCGTGTGCGGTGCCCCCTCCACCATAATCCACCCCGGTCATATCGTAGCGGTGCTTAGGCAAAGCCCTGCGTCGGTTGCAACATCATCACCGTCACCACGCCGTCGTGCTGACGAAACTCTCCGGCGAAGCTCTGCTGGATCGGAGTTCGCGGGACGTCATCGAGCTGAACGTGTGCTGAACTCGAAGGTGCCGTGCGTTCGGTACTTGGATCGGTCAGATCGTGAAGACGTACGACTACATCAACCGCGTTGTGCTAACGCTTCCGCTTACGGTCTACGAGGGTACGTGGACACACTCTCCCCTCTCGTTGCTATGCATCACCATGATCTTGCGTGTGCGTAGGAATTTTTTTGAAATTACTACGTTCCCCATCAGTGGTATCAGAGCCAGGTTTATGCGTAGATGTTATATGCACGTGTAGAACACAAGTGAGTTGTGGGCGATACAAGTCATACTGCTTACCAGCATGTCATACTTTTGTTCGGCGGTATTGTTGGATGAAGCCGCCCGGACCGATATTACGCGTACACTTACGCGAGACTGGTTCTACCGACGTGCTTTGCACACAGGTGGCTGGCGGGTGTCAGTTTCTCCAACTTTAGTTGAACCGAGTGTGGCTACGCCCGGTCCTTGAGAAGGTTAAAACAGCACTAACTTGACGAACTATCGTTGTGGTTTTGATGCGTAGGTAAGAACGGTTCTTGCTCAGCCCATAGCAGCCACGTAAAACTTGCAACAACAAAGTGGAGGATGTCTAACTTGTTTTTGCAGGGCATGTTGTGATGTGATATGGTCAAGACATGATGCTATATTTTATTGTATGAGATGATCATGTTTTGTAACCAAGTTATCGGCAACTGGCAGGAGCCATATGGTTGTTGCTTTATTGTATGCAATGCAATCGCCCTGTAATTGCTTTACTTTATCACTAAGCGGCAGCGATAGTCGTAGAAGCAATAGTTGGTGAAACGACAACGATGCTACGATGGAGATCAAGGTGTCGCGCCGGTGACGATGGTGATCATAACGGTGCTTCGGAGATGGAGATCACAAGCACAAGATGATAATGGCCATATCATATCACTTATATTGATTGCATGTGATGTTTATCTTTTATGCATCTTATTTTGCTTAGATCGACAGTAGCATTATAAGATGATCTCTCACTAAATTTCAAGGTATAAGTGTTCTCCCTGAGTATGCACCGTTGCGAAAGTTCTTCGTGCCGAGACACCACGTGGTGATCGGGTGTGATAAGCTCTACGTTCAAATACAACGGGTGCAAGACAGTTTTGCGCACGTGGAATACTCAGGTTAAACTTGACGAGCCTAGCATATGCAGATATGGCCTCAAAACACTAAGACCGAAAGGTCGAGCGTGAGTCATATAGTAGATATGATCAACATAGTGATGTTCACTATTGAAAACTACTCCATCTCACGTGATGGTCGGACATGGTTTAGTTGATATGGATCACGTGATCACTTAGGTGATTAGAGGGATGTCTATCTAAGTGGGAGTTCTTTAATAATTTGATTAACTGAACTTTAATTTATCATGAACTTAGTACCTGATAGTATTTTGCATGTCTATGTTGTTGTAGATAGATGGCCCGTGCTGTTGTTCCGTTGAATTTTAATGCATTCCTTGAGAAAGCAAAGTTGAAAGATGATGGTAGCAATTACACGGACTGGGTCCGTAACTTGAGAATTATCCTCATTGCTGCACAGAAGAATTACGTCCTGGAAGCACCGCTAGGTGCCGAACCTGCTGCAGGAGCTGAACCAGATGTTATGAACGTCTGGCAAAGCAAAGCTGATGACTACTCGATAGTTCAGTGTGCCATGCTTTACGGCTTAGAACCGGGACTTCAACGACGTTTTGAACGTCATGGAGCATATGAGATGTTCCAGGAGTTGAAGTTAATATTTCAAGCAAATGCCCGGATTTAGAGATATGAAGTCTCCAATAAGTTCTACAGCTGCAAGATGGAGGAGAATAGTTCTGTCAGTGAGCATATACTCAGAATGTTTGGGTATAACAATCACTTGATTCAACTGGGAGTTAATCTTCCGGATGATAGTAGGGGTGGGCATTCGGTAGAAACCGAAAATTCGGTTTATACCGTTCGGTTTTTTGTCAAATTCGGTTTACAAAGTTAAAAACTGAAAATAAAAACCAAAAACAACTAACCGAAAATTCGGTTAACCGTTAGTTCGGTTCGGTTTTCAATTTTTACCGAACATTGGCTTCGTCGCTTATAAAGCTGTGCACGAGTAGTACCTAGTCACTCCCAGCCTCTTATATAACTGGGCACCTCGTCTCCTTGAGCTTAGCTAGGCGATGTGGGACAAAAAGAAAGTTGTTGCACGCTCCACCAGCCCTCGGAAACATTGGTTATTGGGTTTGGGCATGCAAGCTCCGTAAAAGGCCTATGCCTGACGCAAAAGGCTCTAGCCTCTAGGCCCATCAAGTTGGCTGGCTACTTCGCACGCGAAGCGCTCGTACGCGGCTGTACGGTCGAACACGCGGCATGGTCGCGAGCGGCGGCGACGTGCGACTTCGGTTTTCCTTCGGTAATAGGGTTTTACACCGAACCGAGTGATTTCATTTCGGTTTTCATAAGTAAAAACCGAATATTAATGTACCAATTGCAAAAACCGAAAATTCAGTTTTTTCGGTTTCAGTTTCGGTTCGGCATTCGGTTGGTCAGTTTTTATGCCCACCCCTAGATGATAGTGTTATTGACAGAATTCTTCAGTCACTGCCACCAAGCTACAAGAGCTTCGTGATGAACTATAACATGCAAGGGATGGATAAGACGATTCCCGAGCTCTTCGCAATGCTAAAGGCTGCGGAGGTAGAAATCAAGAAGGAGCATCAAGTGTTGATGGTCAACAAGACCACCAGTTTCAAGAAAAAGGGCAAAGGGAAGAAGAAGGGGAACTTCAAGAAGAATGGCAAACAAGTTGTTGTTCAGGAGAAGAAACCCAAGTCTGGACCTAAGCCTGAGACTGAGTGCTTCTACTGCAAGCAGACTGGTCACTGGAAGCGGAACTGCCCCAAGTATTTGGCGGATAAGAAGGATGGCAAGGTGAACAAAGGTATATGTGATATACATGTTATTGATGTGTACCTTACAAATGCTCGCAGTAGCACCTGGGTATTTGATACTGGTTCTGTTGCTAATATTTGCAACTCGAAATAGGGGCTACGGATTAAGCGAAGATTGGCTAAGGACGAGGTGACGATGCGCGTGGGAAATGGTTCCAAAGTCGATGTGATCGCGGTCGGCACGCTACCTCTACATCTACCTTCGGGATTAGTTTTAGACCTAAATAATTGTTATTTGGTGCAGCGTTGAGCATGAACATTATATCTGGATCTTGTTTGATGCGAGACGGTTATTCATTTAAATCAGAGAATAATGGTTGTTCTATTTATATGAGTAATATCTTTTATGGTCATGCACCCTTGAGGAGTGGTCTATTTATATTAAATCTCGATAGTAGTGATACACATATTCATAATATTGAAGCCAAAAGATGCAGAGTTGATAATGATAGTGCAACTTATTTGTGGCACTGCCGTTTAGGTCATATTGGTGTAAAGCGCATGAAGAAACTCCATTCCGATGGACTTTTGGAATCACTTGATTATGAATCACTTGGTACTTGCGAACCATGCCTCATGGGCAAGATGACTAAAACGCCGTTCTCCGGAACTATAGAGCGAGCAACAGATTTGTTGGAAATCATACATACTGATGTATGTGGTCCGATGAATGTTGAGGCTCGCGGCGGGTATCGTTATTTTCTCACCTTCATAGATGATTTGAGCAGATATGGGTATATCTACTTAATGAAACATAAGTCTGAAACATTTGAAAAGTTCAAAGAATTTCAGAGTGAAGTAGAAAATCATCATAACAAGAAAATTAAGTTTCTACGATCTGATCATGGAGGAGAATATTTGAGTTATGAGTTTGGTCTTCATTTGAAACAATGCGGAATAGTTTCACAACTCACGCCACCCGGAACACCACAGCATAATGGTGTGTCCGAACGTCGTAATCGTACTTTACTAGATATGGTGCGATCTATGATGTCTCTTACTGATTTACCGCTATCATTTTGGGGTTATGCTTTAGAGACGGCTGCATTCACGTTAAATAGGGCACCATCTAAATCCGTTGAGACGACGCCTTATGAACTATGGTTTGGCAAGAAACCAAAGTTGTCGTTTCTTAAAGTTTGGGGCTGATGCTTATGTGAAAAAGCTTCAACCTGATAAGCTCGAACCCAAATCAGAATGTGTCTTCATAGGATACCCAAAGGAGACTGTTGGGTACACCTTCTATCAGAGATCCGAAGGCAAGACTTTTGTTGCTAAATTTGGATCCTTTCTAGAGAAGGAGTTTCTCTTGAAAGAAGTGAGTGGGAGGAAAGTAGAACTTGATGAGGTAACTGTACCTGCTCCCTTATTGGAAAGTAGTTCATCGCAAAAACCGGTTCCTGTGATACCTACACCAATTAGTGAGGAAGTTAATGATGATGATCATGAAACTTCAGATCAAGTTACTACCGAACCTCGTAGGTCAACCAGAGTAAGATCCGCACCAGAGTGGTACGGTAATTCTGTTCTGGATGTCATGTTACTAGACCATGAAGAACCTACGAACTATGAGGAAGCGATGATGAGCCTGGATTCCGCAAAATGGCTTGAGGCCATGAAATCTGAGATGGGATCCATGTATGAGAACAAAGTGTGGACTTTGGTTGACTTGCCCGATGATCGGCAAGCCATCGAAAATAAATGGATTTTCAAGAAGAAGACAAACGATGACGGTAATGTTACTGTCTACAAAGCTCGACTTGTTGCGAAAGGTTTTCGAAAAGTTCAAGGAGTTGACTACGATGAGACCTTCTCACCCGTAGCGATGCTTAAGTTCGTCAGAACCATGTTAGCAATTGCCGCATTTTATGATTATGAAATTTAGCAAATGGATGTAAAGACTGCATTCCTAAATGGATTTCTGGAATAAGAGTTGTATATGATGCAACCTGAAGGTTTTATCGATCCAAAAGATGCTAACAAAGTGTGCAAGCTCCAGCGATCCATTTATGGACTGGTGCAAGCCTCTCGGAGTTGGAATAAATGTTTTGATAGTGTGATCAAAGCATATGGTTTTATACAGACTTTTGGAGAAGCCTGTATTTAAAAGAAAGTGAGTGAGAGCTCTGTAGCATTTCTAATCTTATATGTGGATGACATATTGTTGATTGGAAATGATATAGAATTTCTGGATAGCATAAAAGGATACTTGAATAAGAGTTTTTCAATGAAAGACCTCGGTGAAGCTGCTTACATATTGGGCATCAAGATCTATAGAGATAGATCAAGACGCTTAATTGCACTTTCACAAAGTACATACCTTGACAAAGTTTTGAAGAAGTTCAAAATGGATCAGGCAAAGAAAGGGTGCTTGCCTGTGTTACAAGGTGTGAAGTTGAGTAAGACTCAATGCCCGACCACTGCAGAAGATAGAGAGAAAATGAAAGATGTTCCCTATGCTTCAGTCATAGGCTCTATCATGTATGCAATGCTGTGTACCAGACCTGATGTGTGCCTTGCTATTAGTTTAGCAGGGAGGTACCAAGGTAATCCAGGAGTGGATCACTGGACAGCGGTCAAGAACATCCTGAAATACCTGAAAAGGACTAAGGATATGTTTCTCGTTTATGGAGGTGACAAAGAGCTCATCGTAAATGGTTACGTTGATGCAAGCTTTGACACTGATCCGGACGATTCTAAATCGCAAACCGGATACGTGTTTATATTGAACGGTGGAGCTGTCAGTTGGAGCAGTTCTAAACAAAGCGTTGTGGCGGGATCTACATGTGAAGCGGAGTACATTGCTGCTTCGGAAGCAGCGAATGAAGGAGTCTGGATGAAGGAGTTCATATCCGATCTAGGTGTCATACCTAGTGCATAGGGTCCAATGAAAATCTTTTGTGACAATACTGGTGCAATTGCCTTGGCAAAGGAATCCATATTTCACAAGAGAACCAAACACATCAAGAGACGCTTCAACTCCATCCGGGATCAAGTCCAGGTGGGAGACATAGAGATTTGCAAGATACATACGGATCTTAATGTTGCAGACCCGTTGACTAAGCCTCTTCCACGAGCAAAACATGATCAGCACCAAGTCTCCATGGGTGTTAGAATCACTACTGTGTAATCTAGATTATTGACTCTAGTGCAAGTGGGAGACTGAAGGAAATATGCCCTAGAGGCAATAATAAAGTTATTATTTATTTCCTTATATCATGATAAATGTTTATTATTCATGCTAGAATTGTATTAACTGGAAACATGATACAAGTGTGAATACATAGACAAACAGAGTGTCACTAGTATGCCCCTACTTGACTAGCTCGTTGATCAAAGATGGTTATGTTTCCTATCCATAGACATGAGTTGTCATTTGATTAACGAGATCACATCATTAGGAGAATGATGTGATTGACTTGACCCATTCTGTTAGCTTAGCACTTGATCGTTTAGTATGTTGCTATTGCTTTCTTCATGACTTATACATGTTCCTATGACTATGAGATTATGCAACTCCCGTTTACCGGAGGAACACTTTGTGTGCTACCAAACGTCACAACGTAACTGGGTGATTATAAAGGTGCTCTACAGGTGTCTCCAAGGGTACTTGTTGAGTTGGCGTATTTCAAGATTAGGATTTGTCACTCCGATTGTCGGAGAGGTATCTTGATGTCTACTATGCAACCTTCTTCTTGTAGACGTTGTTGGGCCTCCAAGTGCAGAGGTTTGTAAGATAGTAGCAAATTTCCCTCAAGTGGATGACCTAAGGTTTATCAATCCGTGGGAGGCGTAGGATGAGGATGGTCACTCTCAAGCAACCCTGCAACCAAATAACAAAGAGTCTCTTGTGTCCCCAACACACCTGGAAGGTTCGATATAGTTGACTAGAGGGGGGGTGAATAGGAAACTAACAATTTTTAGCTTTTCTTTACCAATTTAAACTTTGCATCAAAGTAGGTTGTCTAGATATGCACCTAGGTGAGCAACCTATATGATGCAACAGCAACAAGCACACAAGCAAGCAAGGGATATAACACAAATAAGCTTGCACAAGTAAAGGCACGAGATAACCAAGAGCGGAGCCGGTGAAGACGAGGATGTGTTACCGAAGTTCCTTCCTTTTGAGGGGAAGTACGTCTCCGTTGGAGCGGTGTGGAGGCACAATGCTCCCCAAGAAGCCACTAGGGCCACCGTATTCTCCTCACGCCCTCGCACAATGCGAGATGCCGTGATTCCACTATTGGTGTCCTTGGAGGCGGCGACCGAACCTTTACAAACAAGGTTGGGGAAATATCCACAACTTAATTGGAGGCTCCCAACGACACCATGAAGCTTCACCACAATGGACTATGGCTCCGCGGCGACCTCAACCGTCTAGGGTGCTCAAACACCCAAGAGTAACAAGATCTGCAAGGGATTAGTGGGGGGAATCAAATTTCTCTTGGTGGAAGTGTAGATCGCCTTCTCAACCAATCCCGAGCAAATCAACAAGTTTGATTGGCTAGGGAGAGAGATCGGGCGAAAATGGAGCTTGGAGCAACAATGGAGCTTGGAGCAACAATGGAGCTTAGGGTTGAAAGAGGTAGTCAACTAGAGGAAGAAGACACCCCTTATATAGTGAAGAAACAAATCCAACCGTTATCCACTTAATCAGCCCGCGACCTGCGGTACTACCGCCCCAGACAAACGGTACTACCGCAGGACCTCACGGTACTACCGCGACCGACCGCGGTACTACCGCTGCTACGGCAGGAGCTAGGCCAGGCCTGACGCGCAAAGGCTGAGGGCGGTACTGCCGCTTGCGCGGTACTACCGCTCCCCCTTGCGGTACTACCGCAAGGCAGGATTGGGCTAGCCTGGGAAGGGCGCGGATGAATAAAAATACATCCGTGCCAACTTCCGCTGAAATACAAACGATGCAAAAATCTGACACGGTACTACCGCACATGGCGTGCGGTACTACCGCGCAGCGAGCGGATGTAAAAAATTACATCCGCCCCTACTTCCGCTCGTGTAGCTATGCCAGACCAGGACTCACGGTACTACCGCGCGCATGGGGCGGTACTACCGCGTAGGGCGCGGACGTAAAAAATTACGTCCGCCCCTACAGCCGCACGAGCAACTGAGTCTGGTATGAGGCCACGGTAGTACAGCTCCGTAGGAGCGGTACTACCGCGGGCGCCTACGATACTACCGCAAGGGTGTGCGGTACTACCGCAGGGGCCTGCGGTACTACCGCTCCATAGAGCAGTACTACCGCATGCCCCAGAACAGCAACACTAGGAATCCTTCTTTTTGCACAGAAATGAGGAAAACGGAGGATGCTCCAAGGCGCAAGGGGAAAGGCGGAGTAGAGGAAGAAAACGTGTACGTGATGATTCCACCCGAACCTTTCCGAAGCGAACCCCCTCTTAATAGTACGGCTTTCCTATGACTCAAATCCACCAAAAAGAAACATAGAAAAAACGCCGTCTTCAATAGTCTTCGAGGGGCACCAAACCGTCTTGTGCCTAGCGATGAAACGTCTGAAAACCTCAAGGCACACGATTAGTCCGCAAAAGCATTGTCATCAATCACCAAAACACCTTAGGGATAAATATGCCCTTACAATCTCCCCCTTTTTGGTGGATTGATGACAATACGGGATTTGCACAAAGGTAAATAATATAGAGCATAAGCAAACCCCTCATCTCTAAAATATAGACGGGCTCCCCCTAGATGTGTGCAATCTAGATAGGTGCTTTGGACTGCACGGCACACATACTAGGATCAACACTCCCCCTATATTTTATAGACAAGGCATATCTTGCAATAATAAGGCTAACACTAAGCAAGATAGCAAACAAGAGCATAACATAAATAGCACACTATATCATAAGCTCACTAAGATACGATAGAGTGCATATGTCTTACACCATATGAAGGATAAGTCTCACAAGCACAAACCAAACCAAAGCAAACGAGGTTCAACAGAACAAACGCAAATGAAACAACACGATAAAACGACTCGCAAATCCTACACTCTCTCCCCCTTTGGCATCGAGACGCCAAAAAGGCAGAGAGGACACCTACACACAAGGGGTGGCTCAAGCGGAGTAATCACTCGCACGCTCCTCATCAGACTCGGCAGCGGGGACGGGCTCCTCGAAATCCTCCTTAGAATCAGTCCACTTGAAGCCTTGCTTCGCCATCCACTCAGCCTCTGGAGTGATGATCTCCTCAGAACCGCCAGAGACTTCCTCTCCAAAGACCTTCATAATCTTCTTGTCGCGGTGGCGACTCTCCTTGGAGGCAACGTGAGTCCTGTACTGCCCCTTTGCCTGCATGCAGAATAGAGTCTTCATCTTGTCCTTCAGCTTCTTGGCCCACGAGGGCTCAGAGGAGCGAGGGGCATATCCAGCAGCGTGGTCCTCATCAGCATCCTCTGCCTCAGCATCCTCCCCATCAACAGCCCTCTTAGTAGCTGTCGCCTCAGCACGAGTAGTAGTGTTGGCCCACTTGGGCTTGACACGGAGACTGATGGACTCATGACGAATCCAGTCTGGAACAAGGAACTCATCATCGGAGAACAACTTCTCCCAAGTCTTGGAGATCAGCAGAAACAGGTACGGTCCATAGATGGGTACCTTGTGGTTGAACACTGCGAACCGAAGCTCACACCACATGATATGTGAGACATCAAGTGGTTGAGACTGAGACACACGCGCCTCCTCGCACAGGAGCATCATATCCACCAGATAGGCATGCACCTTGTTCTTGTCACCAATGCGAGGAAAAAGAGAGTTGCGGAAGATGCGATGCATGATGTCCAGAAATGGGTTCAGCACCCACGTCGTCTTGCCACTGGGAAGCGTCTTCGCAACATAATACTACTGGAGCCTGTTCTTGCTGGCTGACTCAGGGTTGGCATGAGGGCGAACACCAACGGGTGTGGTGAGCCCCTCATCAGGTACGTGGAGCAAATCCATGAAGTCCTTCCAGGTAGCAGCCAACTGACGTCCATTGGTCATCCAGGTCATCCTTCGATCCTCCCCAGAGTGAAAGTGAACTGAGGCAAAGAACTGGCAGATAATCTTAGGGTCATAGTCCAGGTGGAAAGAGATCACATGCTCAATGCCAAATTGCTCCACCAGGTCCAGAGCCTCACCAAAGTAAGCACGGTGCTTGTCCTACCTCATGTGATTCATGTCAATCCACTTGACATCCACATAGATGTTTTGCTTGGCCTTGATCACATCCAGATAAATGAGAGTCTGCTGCTTGGTCCAAAACAAGTCATTTCCTCTGAAGATAGCACGGGCATTCACATACGGGTTGATCTGCCTTCGAGGGATAAACTCAGAAAGGGGTATCTCGTCCATGCCCTTTGCGGGTTCCTTGTACTTGCTAGCGGAGGACTTGACATTGCGCTTGGGGGCACTGGAGCCCTCTGGAGCTTCATCTTGATTGCGCAGACGCTTGGAGCTAGTGTCACGACTGGGATTGGAACGGCGAGCAGGAGCACCGGAGCCACCACCTAAGACACAAAGCACAACGCACACACGAAAAATGAGAAGAATCAATGCAAAGACCTCAGCAAAACAAGGGAAACATGTAGATACGTGGTAATTGCCAAGAAGAAGATTGGACAACAACGGTAGTACAGCCAGTTCGCGCGGTACTAAAATTTTAGTACCGCTCCTAGTCGCGGTAGTACCGCGTGAAGGCACGGTAGTACCGGGGCTCGGAGCGGTAGTAGAACTTTAGTACTACGGCTCGTGCGGTAGTACCGCACCTAAGGTGCGGTAGTACTGTACCAGCGGTAGTACCGCACCAGAGATGCGGTAGTACCGCATCGGCGTCAGATCCGAACCATTTGAATCTGAGAACAACCGCGAAAACGAGGCGGTACTACGGTTGATCAAATCTACCACGGGACAACATATCAAGTATAATTTCTATGCAACACTACTCTCCTACATCCTACTCTTTCATAGATTTGGCCTAAAATCTCAAGAACACATGCATCTCCCCAAAAACCTAGAGGCAAAAGAACGAACAAGAGAGAGAGAGAGAGAGAGAGGGATTTGGGGAGAAACCTTGTTCCATGGCAAGAGGAAGTGGTGGGGAACGATCCCACCGGTCAGAATCCGAGGAGAGCGGACGGAGACGGAGATCCGGCGAGGGTCTCCGGCACCATTCTTGAGCAGGAGAGAGAGAGGCAGCAGGGAGAGAAACACACGAATGGGTATGGGGGAGTTGGAACTCCCCCTGCCCGGGTCTTAACCCCACGCGCCCTCGGCAGCGCGGTAGTACCGCATCTCATCGCGGTAGTACCGCTCGGGCGGAAGTGCCGTGTAACGACCCGTATTTTTTCACATAGTAATTCCACTCTTAACTAGATAATTAAGTAGAATCCATTAAGCAAATACATATCAGATTTCTTCAACAAGCATCATAACCACTCAATTATATATATTTATATTCATAAACCTCAGACAGTATAGCTGTAAAAGTGTATTACAAATCTTTGGAAAAAAATTTAGGGAGACCATGCTATGCTAAGCTATACAGTTGGACCAACACAAAATATCTCTGGGTCAACCAGAACAGCAAGACACATGGACCACCACCCTCACGTGCACCATATTAATAGTCAATTGGTCAACAGTATAGTCTATGTATGGGCTTCAACCTTCAGCCAATTAGAAGCTAGCACCTATGAGAACAATGGAGAAGAGGATGGGCAGCCATACCAGCCAAGGGAGGTGGATATCAGATATTAGATGGCAAGGAGAGCAGAGTAAGCAACTGCCAAGTTTCACTCGTCTCAGCTCTACCCAAAATAGCCAGACCAAGCCCTCTTCTTCCCAGCAACACTAGCATTCCCCTGTCCAAAACCAACAAAGATCCAAGAACAATAAGTGAAGATGGTGACATGAGAAATCATCAGTAGACTGAAGGGGACAGGCTAGAGCAAGAAGCTAGCCTACTGGACTGGGGTCTGGAGCGTAGGAGCAGCAAGAGTAGGGCCAACAGAGAGAACAGAAGAAGAAAGGTGAGTTCTTCCTCTTCTGCCAGTTCTTAGTACTGACATACACAAAGAGGCCTAACCCAGATTTACACACAATATTCCTCAATGGATTTTCACAGATGCACATAAAAGATAAGCCATCACAGTAGCATCACATCTCAGTTTAGGAAATAAAAGTATGAGGAAGAAAGGGGATACAGCCTCAAATAACTCAAATAAAAGGGATCAGGTTATTGTACAGTATCAGCACACCATAATCTTGAACAGGGAGTGATGAACTTGTTCAACACACACATGTGAGCCAATTTAATTTACTAAATCTGAGAACTTGAACGTAAAAAAAAAAATTGGGAAGGGAACAAGGCATCACTAACCTGCACATATGTTCGGTCTGCTCCATGGCCACGCACTGGAGCTCTAACCTGCACCATCCAGCATTACGGCGACGCCCAACACCGACCACTTCAATCTGGAGCAGGGAAATCACATCCCCAATAGGGTTTGACCTGCAAGCCAAAAAGAACACACACACACAGAGGGGGATTAGAGAGTTGAGGCTGAAATTCATGGGGATAATATGGGGAATCACATCAGGGGAGAGAGAGTGTGGAGGATCTAGCAGCGGCATCTTTCCCGTCGCTGGCGGCGGCGCCGATCTGGGGAAGGAGCAGAGGAGCATCAGTCTGTACTATTACTTGTGTTCTTCCTGGACTAATAGTACTAGTGGGTGCTCTGTTCGGTTGATAACTACTAGTACAGAACTAGTACAGGGAAGAGAGAGATAGGTTTAGTTTAGAGAAAGGGAGAGGGCACGTGGAGGATAAATTAGCTTAGTAACATACCCAGGTGCACACCTGGACCTGGTACACGTACTAATGCAAGCTTAGTAAAAAGACATTAGAAAAAAGAGAGTAATATTTGACTGTAGGATGACCACACTGCACCGGCGTATATTTTTATTTCCTTAGTATTCACTCGACTTAGTCTCGAAATATATATTTGCCGAACTGCAGGAAGCGAGTACAGTCAGGAGAAGGAGGCGCTACAGAAGCAAACTGAGTCCGGGTCTGAGTACGAGAACTCAGGCAAGCTCTCATTGATCATGCTGAGTAGAGCTACTTTTGAAAAACACTATTCTCTGCTGCATCTTATCATCAACTTGCATAAAATGTTTTGGGTAATAAATTGTGTGGAGTGACTGTTGACAAATAGTTGGGTTAGCTGATGGAGCAGCTAATCCATTGATTTATTTATTTTTATAATTATTCGGTGGGTAGAGGGTGCCCTGGATGGACATACGGGAAGGTGGGGCCCTCTACATATGGCTAGTATATTAAGATTAAATAACTTTCACTCATTTTATGCGTCGTACTACAACCGTATCAACCATGGTCTCGTCTAAGACGAGTTGAGCCCAATACCATCAAGTTATTATACTCCACATGGGTAAGTAGTAGTAGGATGGGCGATGAGTTCCCACGCTAATGCCGGATGGGTGCATTAGCAAGCGCTATATATTAAGCGTTGGTGGAGTGCGGGTTCCGAAACCTGACACAACGGCTAGTGACCACTAGCCGGGTGGAGATATAATATACAAATGGGAAAAGCTTAGGTTCTGAACCATGTCTCGCATCTAAGGAAATGCAGATGGCAATTATGGTTTCGAGCTCTATGGGTAAAGTGATACAAACTCTGCAGAGTTAAAGAAAAACATGAATTCATGCCAGTCTCTTGGATTGGGGACTACGGGGACCTATTGGTGGTCTATCTCGCAATACGAGTGTTTGATAGCTTTTATAAATTGAAATGAACTTCTGCAACAAATATTTATTTTTGAAAGGTGTGAGTTGAGGTAGGACTTGTTGATCTATATTGAGCTATCGTGAGTGTTGCATTCTGCTATTTGAGCTTGCTGAGTACTTTGTACTCACTCTTGCTATTAATCATCTTTTTCTTAGAGCAAAGCTTGTATGAGAATCCTACTGGACCAAGTGAGGAGAGCAATGGTGATGGCTACAACTACACAGGGGACCTAGATGTGGATCCATCTAGTGCTATGTACGATATGGATGCTACATATGGGGGTTGGGATGAATAATTGATGACCTAGCTATGTAATCCAGGAACCATTTTATCACCATCTGTGTAGTACTACTAGTTGAAGCTCCGGTGTTAGGAGATGTAATAATTTGGTGAACATGTGAGAAGCCTACCTAAGACTTTTAGCCCTGCGTGGCATGGTACTGTAATATAAATGACTATCTCTAGCTATTCCCTGTTGCAAATCTCTGACATGGATTATTATTTGACAAAACAAGATTTTGTCAAGAAATAATCCAAGGACTAGTGTCATTATCTATAATAATAATGACACGGGTCGTCACAGGTGGTATCAGAGCAATGGTTTCGAGGGCCACGCATATAGTTAAAGACGGTAGGAATACTTTAGTTAAAACCCATACTTGCTATATTGCACAAGTAATTAGTCCCAGAACATATTATCCTGTCCAGTAACTTTAGATGACTACTATGCTAATTAGAAGCCTGTTGCAGGATGGTTCGAATTAGAATTCCACCATCAAGGGTTCGTGGCCAGCATGTCCTACTACTTTGGCAAATGATGCAGGAGCTTGGGGCACCATGTCCTCAATTCTTTGAAGAGATGCCAGATGATGGAACACACTCCTACAGACGTGTAGTTGTGGTGCTCAGCGGTGTTCCATCAGACATGGACTTCTATGTGGAGCTCTCCACAATGCAGCGGTCATCCGATGACACTCTACCCATGCAGGAGGTTGCCAAGGAAGCTATGCTTGGACTGCGAGCATGCTTTGGAGAGAAACTACGCACCACCGGATACCGTGACTTGCCAGCACTTGATTCTGGGAGTTTTGGGCAGAACCATCAGCAAGGACCTAGAGGAGCAAGCCTGGGTGTTGGGTCTTCATCAGCTCAGCCTACACCTGCCGGTTCAACAGTTAGCACCACTTCTAGTATGACAATGATTGCTGATACGATGATGTATCATACAATGAAGGAGGAGCTTATTAGACACCAGGAAGCAACCCAATTCTGGTATCAATGCTATCAGATGAGCGAACATGATAGGATTATGCTTCAGGGAGCACTAAATGCTATGCCTGGAGGTCCTCTGAATCCTATAGTAGTACCAGGTGATGTTCAAGAGGAAGAAGAGGAGGATCCAGAGGAAGTAGAACCAGAGGAACCGAAAGAAGTTGAGGGAGTAGAGAACCCAAATGAGCCACTAGTTCCACCCCCACCAAACGTACCACCTACACCACCCCAGCCACTACCTGAGCATATAGATGAACCAGAACCAGCCCTACAGCCAGATATAGAGCAGCAGCAGCTACCCCACTTCCCTATCCCACGACCACACCAACCTGACTTTATCCACCCACACATGAGTGTCAGCTCGAGGGAGTACAGGGAGGCTGCTACCTATGCAAGGGTACTTGGGCTTGGCACGAGTGGCAGCAGAGGAAGCAATGGAAGTGGCAGCGGTAGCAACAATGGCGGTGGCAGCAGCATCGTCTAATCAAGTTCCAATCTGCCAGACTCTTAGGCGTGGGACGCCTTGGCCATAGACTAGTCTTTTGGGATCAGCAGTAGTTAGTGTAGTGGCAGCCTGAATATGTGTGTTTATGTAAGATATGTGGCAAGGCAGAGTTTGTCCCCTATGTACTAGTAAGATCTGAACCCTATGTGGAGTGTGTTGTAGTTGTAATGCAGTTATGCCCTTAACTAAGACTTGTGTGATATACTGGTTGTAATATAAGTGCTCGTTCTGTAGTATATAACTTGTGTGCATTAGGAGGCTCATAGTACCTTACTATTGTGTGCTTGAGTGAGTAATCAGAGTGGTATCATTCTGGTTAGTAAGAGGCATTTGCCACCATGATTGCACTTCATGCTGGGTTACTGCAAATTTAAGGACAGCATGCTATTTATTGGTATCACTTGCACTTGTGCTTGCTGATTGGAATCAATAATCATGCAAAGAAGTAACCAACTAACTAGAAGAAAAAATGCAGGATGAATAACAATGGTTTGACTGAGCAAGACCTTGTCTTTCGTTTGGGATCAAGCGCCCATGATCAGCATGGGGGTACACCAGTTTCAGAAAATCAAAGTGCCCTACCTGGAGCGGCGCAACTTCCAAGCAATCCAGAAGTGGGCAATGCTGGAACTTCTGGACTTATGGGTGGAGAAGGCAATTTGGGAGATGTCCTTAAGTTCATGGAGAATTCTCGAAGGGAGTCCCAAGAGAACCAGAACCGCTTCCTCGAAGCGATACTGACAAGACTAGTTCCTGGAGGAGCAAACCTACCCGGTGCAGGAGTAAGCTTGGGAGAATTTCTGAAAACTCAGCCACCCACATTCTCCAAGGCGGTGGATCCACTAGAGGCAGATGACTGGCTGTTAGAAGTAGAACACAATCTGGAAACCGTGGGGTGCTCAGATGAAGAGAAGGTGAGATATGCATCGCACCAGCTAACCGGACCAGCAGCAGCTTGGTGGAGGAATTTCAGCCTTAGCCGAGCAAATAATCAGCCTATCACTTGGGAGGAGTTCAAGGAGAATTTCCGTCAGACCCATATTCCAAAGGGAAAGATGGATATCAAAAAGAGGGAGTTTCGCAATCTGACTCAAGGTAGCAAGAGGATAAACGACTACCTAAACCAGTTTAATGATTTGGCAAGATATGCCCCGGATGATGTGAATACAGAAGCCAAGAAGGTGGAAAAGTTTATGGAAGGGCTGCATCCATTCCTGAAAATGCACCTCTCGATTCATGGGATCACCCAGTTTCAAGACCTTGTCAACAGGGCCTTCATACTTGAGAATGAGCATGCCAACCTAAGTGAAGAAAGAAGGAAGAAGGCAAGGGTAGATCCACGCCCCATGATGCATCACCCACGTCCTATGATGCCTATACCAGTGCGTCCTCATATGCCACCACCACGGCCTAGATTTCCTACTCAGCCAACCTTTGTTCCTAAATGTGGGAAGTGTGGAAAAGGTCATGCTACTCGAGATTGTATGACGGGTACAGGACTTTGCTTCAATTGTGGGAGGCCAGGACACCACAAGCTCAATTGCACCTCTCCTCCCGCGAATCCTACAAGGCCACCTATACATCAGACTCAAGTGCATCGTCCACCAGCTGGGCGAGGACAAGGCGGACCTATGAACTATGCAGCAAGAGGAGCTGGGCGTGGAGGACAAGTAGGAGGACAACCAAGGCTGAATTATGTGGCTGCAGAGCAACTAGGAGAAGCTACAGATGTTGTCATCGGTAAACTACTCATTCCTCCTTCAGTTGGTACAGTACTTTTTGATACCGGTGCCACACACTCATTTATTTCTCAAGATTTCGTGAATAAGAATGGATTAACATGCACACCGTTGGAAAAAGCTTTAGGAGTTAACTCACCTGGAGGGAAGATTACAGTAGAGGCAATGCGCAGAAATCAACCAATAATAATCCACAACACCAAATTTTCAGCAGGCCTGCATGTTATAGAGATGTCAGGGTTAGAAATAATCCTTGGGATGGATTGGTTAGCTGCTAATGGAGTGAAAGTAGATTGTGAACTTAAAAGTGTATCCATAAGGAAGTCTGATGGCTCTAGGCTGATATATTTTGGAAGTAGAACCAGACCCAACAATCCCTTAGTAATGGTAGCAAGTGGACAAAAGAAAGAAATAAAGGATATACCTGTAGTTTGTGAGTTTCCTGATGTATTTCCGAATGAACTGTCGGGTATGCCGCCTGATAGGGAGTTAGAGTTCAGCATTGTTTTAATGCCTGGGGCATCACCTATCTCCAAAAGACCCTACAAAATGTCACAGCCGGAGTTAGTGGAGCTAAAGAAACAATTGGATGAGCTGAAGGAAAAAGGATTCATTAGGGAAAGCATGTCACCATGGGGAGCACCGGTATTATTTGCAGAGAAAAAGGATGGAGGGTTGAGGCTATGCACAGATTTTCGAGACCTTAACAAGGTAACTGTAAAGAATAAGTATCCATTACCGAGAATAAATGATTTATTTGATCAACTCAAGGGTGCATGTGTCTTCTCAAAAATTGACTTGAGATCTGGATATCATCAAATGAAAGTGAAGGAAGAGGACATTGAGAAGACGGCATTTGTGTCTCGGTATGGACACCATGAGTACACTGTGGTTCCATTCGGTCTAACTAATTCCCCAGCTATGTTCATGAACTTGATGAACAAAATTTTCATGCAATATCTGGACAAGTTTGTAGTGGTCTTTATTGATGACATATTAATATATTCAAGAAGCAAGGAAGAGCATGCTGAACACTTGAGGATAGCACTTCAAATCTTAAGAGAGAATCAGTTGTATGCAAAATTTAGTAAGTGTGAGTTTTGGCTGGACCAAGTAGCTTTCTTGGGGCACGTAATTTCAGGAAGAGGAGTTGAGGTTGACCCATCAAAAATTGAGACAGTTGTGTCTTGGGCTCGTCCGACCAATCCAAGTGAGATAAGGAGTTTCTTGGGCTTTGCAGGGTACTACCGTAGATTTATAAAAGGGTTTTCGCAGATTACAGCACCAATCACCAAATTGCTTAGGAAAGAAGCTAAGTTTATTTGGACTGAAGAGTGTGAGAGAAGTTTTCAGGAACTAAAGAAAAGGTTAACTACCGCACCAGTGTTGGCATTACCTGAAAGTGGACAAGATTATGTGGTGTATTGTGATGCTTCAAAATCTGGACTAGGATGTGTTCTGATGCAAAATGATAGAGTGATAGCCTATGCTTCTAGGCAATTAAAGACACATGAAGTAAATTACCCTACCCATGACTTGGAGTTGGGAGCTGTTGTGTTTGCACTGAAAATATGGAGACACTACCTATATGGTTCTAAGTGCACACTGTACAGCGACCACAAGAGTCTCAAATACATATTTACACAAAAAGAGTTGAACATGAGGCAGAGGAGGTGGCTGGAACTGATCAAGGATTATGATCTGACAATTAACTACCACCCTGGTAAGGCAAATGTAGTGGCAGATGCACTTAGTAGAAAGAAGCAATGCAACCACATATCCATTGAAGGGTATGGCAAAGAGCTACTGCAGGATCTTGCAAAGATGGGAATAGAGCTGAGAGAGGCCACATCTAGTGCTAATATAGCAGCCATGACATTTCACCCCACATTACTAGATCAGATTAAGGAAAAGCAAGCAATGGATGCATTCATCAAGGAGGAAACGAGAAGAATTCAAGCGGGACAGCCTTCACAATTCAAGTTGGACCAGGAAGGAGTTCTTTGGAACCATAGTAGGATCTGTGTGCCAGATGACCTACAGATCAAGGAAATTATTTTGCATGAAGCTCATGACACTTTGTACACTATCCATCCTGGGAGCACGAAGATGTATAAGGATGTGAAGGGAAATTTTTGGTGGCCTGGTATGAAAAGGGAAATCGCAGAATATGTCAGCAAGTGCGACACTTGTCAGAGGGTAAAAGCAGAACATCAAAGGCCTGCCGGGTTATTAAAGCCACTAGAGACACCAGATTGGAAATGGGAAGATCTATGTATGGATTTTATTACTGGTTTGCCTATGACACCAAAAAAGAAGGATGCTATATGGGTTGTGGTCGACCGACTCACTAAGTCAGCACACTTCATTGCCACAAACCAGAAATATTCCTTTGATAAGTTGGCTGAACTGTACTTAGAGAGGATAGTTACCCTCCATGGTGTGCCAAAGACCATAACATCTGACCGAGGTTCCGTGTTTACATCAAGCTTTTGGAAGAGCCTATAGAAGTCTCTTGGAACTGAGCTACACTTTAGCACAGCTTATCATCCCCAAACCGATGGCCAGACAGAGCGGGTAAATCAGATCCTTGAGGATATGTTGAGAGCATGTGTAATGAACTTTGGAGAATCATGGGATAAGCATCTACACTTAGCAGAATTTGCCTACAATAACAGTTATCAATCCAGCATACAAATGGCTCCATATGAGGCATTGTATGGGAGGAAATGCAGATCACCTATATGCTGGTATGAAGTTGGAGAGAGACCATTACTTGGTCCTGACATAGTGAGAGAGAATGATGAGAAGATCCAACTAATCAAAGAACGACTACAGATTGCACAAAATAGGCAGAAGAGCTATGCTGACCGGAATAGGAGGGTTATGAAATTGGCAGTAGGAGACTTGGTTTATCTAAAGGTATCACCTATGAGAGGGGTTCGACGCTTTGGAATCAAAGGAAAGTTGAGTCCTAGATATGTTGGGCCATTTAAAATTTTGGAGGAGAAGGGAGCATCTGCTTATAAGTTGGAGTTACCGGAACGTTTATCAAGAATTCACAATGTCTTCCACATATCTCAACTTAAGAAATGCAACAAGCCACCACCACAAGTATCGGACTTGGAGATTGAATTACAACCAGACCTGACGTATGAAGAACGACCATTGAAGATCTTAGAAGTTGAAGACCGCAAGCTCAGGACAAGGACCATTCGGTTCTGCAAAGTGCAATGGAAGAACCACTCAGTTCGTGAGGCGACGTGGGAGAAGGAGGAAGACCTACGAGTAACCTACCCCAACCTTTTTAAGTAAGTTTTCGATTTCGAGGACGAAATCTTTTTCTAAGGAGGGTAGGATGTAACGACCCGTATTTTTTCACATAGTAATTCCACTCTTAACTAGATAATTAAGTAGAATCCATTAAGCAAATACATATCAGATTTCTTCAACAAGCATCATAACCACTCAATTATATATATTTATATTCATAAACCTCAGACAGTATAGATGTAAAAGTGTATTACAAATCTTTGGAAAAAAATTAGGGAGACCATGCTATGCTAAGCTATACAGTTGGACCAACACAAAATATCTCTGGGTCAACCAGAACAGCAAGACACATGGACCACCACCCTCACGTGCACCATATTAATAGTCAATTGGTCAACAGTATAGTCTATGTATGGGCTTCAACCTTCAGCCAATTAGAAGCTAGCACCTGTGAGAACAATGGAGAAGAGGATGGGCAGCCATACCAGCCAAGGGAGGTGGATATCAGATATTAGATGGCAAGGAGAGCAGAGTAAGCAACTGCCAAGTTTCACTCGTCTCAGCTCTACCCAAAATAGCCAGACCAAGCCCTCTTCTTCCCAGCAACACTAGCATTCCCCTGTCCAAAACCAACAAAGATCCAAGAACAATAAGTGAAGATGGTGACATGAGAAATCATCAGTAGACTGAAGGGGACAGGCTAGAGTAAGAAGCTAGCCTACTGGACTGGGGTCTGGAGCGTAGGAGCAGCAAGAGTAGGGCCAACAGAGAGAACAGAAGAAGAAAGGTGAGTTCTTCCTCTTCTGCCAGTTCTTAGTACTGACATACACAAAGAGGCCTAACCCAGATTTACACACAATATTCCTCAATGGATTTTCACAGATGCACATAAAAGATAAGCCATCACAGTAGCATCACATCTCAGTTTAGGAAATAAAAGTATGAGGAAGAAAGGGGATACAGCCTCAAATAACTCAAATAAAAGGGATCAGGTTATTGTACAGTATCAGCACACCATAATCTTGAACAGGGAGTGATGAACTTGTTCAACACACACATGTGAGCCAATTTAATTTACTAAATCTGAGAACTTGAACGTAAAAATAAAAAAAATAAAAAAATTGGGAAGGGAACAAGGCATCACTAACCTGCACATATGTTCGATCTGCTCCATGGCCACGCACTGGAGCTCTAACCTGCACCATCCAGCATTACGGCGACGCCCAACACCGACCACTTCAATCTGGAGCAGGGAAATCACATCCCCAATAGGGTTTGACCTGCAAGCCAAAAAGAACACACACACACAGAGGGGGATTAGAGAGTTGAGGCTGAAATTCATGGGGATAATATGGGGAATCACATCAGGGGAGAGAGAGTGTGGAGGATCTAGCAGCGGCATCTTTCCCGTCGCTGGCGGCGGCGCCGATCTGGGGAAGGAGCAGAGGAGCATCAGTCTGTACTATTACTTGTGTTCTTCCTGGACTAATAGTACTAGTGGGTGCTCTGTTCGGTTGATAACTACTACTACAGAACTAGTACAGGGAAGAGAGAGATAGGTTTAGTTTAGAGAAAGGGAGAGGGCACGTGGAGGATAAATTAGCTTAGTAACATACCCAGGTGCACACCTGGACCTGGTACACGTACTAATGCAAGCTTAGTAAAAAGACATTAGAAAAAAAAGAGTAATATTTGACTGTAGGATGACCACACTGCACCGGCGTATATTTTTATTTCCTTAGTATTCACTCGACTTAGTCTCGAAATATATATTTGCCGAACTGCAGGAAGCGAGTACAGTCAGGAGAAGGAGGCGCTACAGAAGCAAACTGAGTCCGGGTCTGAGTACGAGAACTCAGGCAAGCTCTCATTGATCATGCTGAGTAGAGCTACTTTTGAAAAACACTATTCTCTGCTGCATCTTATCATCAACTTGCATAAAATGTTTTGGGTAATAAATTGTGTGGAGTGACTGTTGACAAATAGTTGGGTTAGCTGATGGAGCAGCTAATCCATTGATTTATTTATTTTTATAATTATTCGGTGGGTAGAGGGTGCCCTGGATGGACATACGGGAAGGTGGGGCCCTCTACATATGGCTAGTATATTAAGATTAAATAACTTTCACTCATTTTATGCGTCGTACTACAACCGTATCAACCATGGTCTCGTCTAAGACGAGTTGAGCCCAATACCATCAAGTTATTATACTCCACATGGGTAAGTAGTAGTAGGATGGGCGATGAGTTCCCACGCTAATGCCGGATGGGTGCATTAGCAAGCGCTATATATTAAGCGTTGGTGGAGTGCGGGTTCCGAAACCTGACACAACGGCTAGTGACCACTAGCCGGGTGGAGATATAATATACAAATGGGAAAAGCTTAGGTTCTGAACCATGTCTCGCATCTAAGGAAATGCAGATGGCAATTATGGTTTCGAGCTCTATGGGTAAAGTGATACAAACTCTGCAGAGTTAAAGAAAAACATGAATTCATGCCAGTCTCTTGGATTGGGGACTACGGGGACCTATTGGTGGTCTATCTCGCAATACGAGTGTTTGATAGCTTTTATAAATTGAAATGAACTTCTGCAACAAATATTTATTTTTGAAAGGTGTGAGTTGAGGTAGGACTTGTTGATCTATATTGAGCTATCGTGAGTGTTGCATTCTGCTATTTGAGCTTGCTGAGTACTTTGTACTCACTCTTGCTATTAATCATCTTTTTCTTAGAGCAAAGCTTGTATGAGAATCCTACTGGACCAAGTGAGGAGAGCAATGGTGATGGCTACAACTACACAGGGGACCTAGATGTGGATCCATCTAGTGCTATGTACGATATGGATGCTACATATGGGGGTTGGGATGAATAATTGATGACCTAGCTATGTAATCCAGGAACCATTTTATCACCATCTGTGTAGTACTACTAGTTGAAGCTCCGGTGTTAGGAGATGTAATAATTTGGTGAACATGTGAGAAGCCTACCTAAGACTTTTAGCCCTGTGTGGCATGGTACTGTAATATAAATGACTATCTCTAGCTATTCCCTGTTGCAAATCTCTGACATGGATTATTATTTGACAAAACAAGATTTTGTCAAGAAATAATCCAAGGACTAGTGTCATTATCTATAATAATAATGACACGGGTCGTCACAGCCGGCGGCCACATACTGCGCTTTGGTGGACGAGAGAGACACACAACTTTGCTTCTTGTAAGACCAACTCACCAAAGAGCAACCAAGAAATTGGCACCCTCCGGAAGTGGACTTCCTATCCACTTTGTCTCCTGCTCAACCAGAGTCCTAATACCCTACAAGCTTGAAGTTTGCTCCTCTTGGGTACCATAAGCCAAAGTTTGGGGTATGAGCCAAATATCGAAAGATTCGCTTGACCGCCACAAAGTGGCTTTCCTTAGGTGCGGCTTGAAACCGTGCACAAATTCCCACACTCAACATGATATCCGGTCTAGATGCACAAAGGTAAAGCAAGGATCCAATCATGGAACGATATACCTTTTGATCCACCGCTTTACCATTGGGATCAATGTCAAGTTGGCACTTGGTGGGCATTGGAGTGGAAGCCGGCTTGACATCACTTAGCTTGAATCTCTTGAGCATGTCTTGAGTGTATTTGGCTTGGTTGATGAAGGTTCCTTCTCTTCTTTGCTTGACTTCGAACCCGAGAAAGAACTTCAACTCTCCCATCGAAGACATCTTGAACTCTGAGGTCATGAGAGCGGCAAATTCCTCATTGAAAGCTTTGTTAGGGGAACCAAAGATGATATCATCAACATATAGTTGGCACACAAACAACTCCCCTTTGACCTTATTAGTAAAAAGAGTGGGGTTGATTAGCCCAACTTCAAATCCACGGTCTTGTAACAACTCGGTAAGGTGGTCATACCATGCACATGGGGCTTGTTTAAGGCCATAGAGTGCCTTATCGAGTTGATACACATGATCGGGGAAGTAGGGATCCTCGAAACCGGGGGGTTGCTTGACATATACCAACTCATTAATAGGACCATTAAGAAAAGCACTTTTAACATCCATTTGTTGCAACTTAAAGTTGTGATGAGAAGCATATGCAATCAACAAACGAATGGATTCAAGGCGAGCAACGGGAGCAAAGGTTTCACCGTAGTCGATACCCTCGACTTGGGAGTAGCCTTGTGCCACCAATCTAGCCTTGTTGCGAACGATGGTCCCATGAGCATCTTGCTTGTTCTTGAATATCCACTTGGTTCCAATGACATTGTGGTTCCCTGTTGGCCTTGGCACCAATCTCCACACCTTGTTGTACTCGAAGTTGTTGAGTTCTTCATGCATGGCATTAAGCCAATCCGGATCTTCGAGTGCCTCATATACCTTTTGGGGTTCAACACAAGAGACAAACGCGTGATGTTCACAATAGTTTGCCAATTGTCTACGAGTGCTTACCCCCTTTTGAATGCTCCCAAGCACATTCTTCATGAGATGACCCTTGGTGGAGAGCTTGGATGCAATCTTGGCGGCACGACGCTCCAATTCCTCCTCGGGGGTAAGACGAGGAGCGGTCACTTGATCATCTTGAGGGCCGTCATGAGCTTGATCTTGATCTCGAGGAGGCTCTTGATCTCGAACTTTCTCGGAGGAGAGAACTTGACCTTGGGCACCACTTGATGTTACAACACCATCTTGAGATTGATCTTGCCCCTGGACTTGTTCTTGAGGTTGAGGGCCTTCATTTTGTTCTTCGAAAGCGTGTGGGCCTTGGGTTGGTGATGGCTCCACTTGAGTGGAGCATTGTCCTTCTTCTGCGGCCACAAGGGGTTCCTCAATGGGTAGGATAAAACCAACTCCCATTCTTCTTATGGCTTGGGGAGGAATTTCATCACCTACATCACAAGTGCCACTTTGCTCCACTTGGGAGCCGTTATTCTCATCAAACTCCACGTTACACGTCTCCTCAATAAGTCCCGTGGATTTATTGAGGACACGGTAAGCATGAGAGTTTGTAGCATAACCAACAAATATGCCCTCATAAGCTCTAGCCTCAAATTTAGACAACCGAACACCTTTCTTGAGAATGAAACACTTACACCCAAACACCCGGAAGTACTTGAGGTTGGGCTTGTTACCGGTGAGAATCTCATATGGAGTCTTGTTCAAGCCTTTGTGGAGATAGAGCCGATTGTATGCATGACATGCGGTGTTGATGGCTTCGGCCCAAAAGTTGTAAGGAGACTTGAACTCCGCCATCATGGTCCTTGCCGCATCCATCAACGTACGGTTCTTCCTCTCCGCTACACCATTTTGTTGAGGGGTGTATGGTGCGGAATATTGATGCTTGATCCCCTCATCACTAAGAAACTCATCCAAGGTGTAGTTCTTGAACTTGGTGCCATTGTTGCTTCTTATTGTCAAGATCTTTGCATTGTGTTGACGTTGGGCTTCATTTGCAAAGTCAATGACGGTTTGTTGGGTCTCGCTCTTCCTCTTGAAGAAATATACCCAAGTGTATCTTGAATAGTCATCCACAATCACCAAGCAATACTTTCTACCCCCAAGACTATCAAAGGATGGAGGCCCAAAGAGATCCAAATGAAGGAGCTCCAAAGGCCTCTTCGAGTAAATGATAGTCGTGGGAGGGTGAGCCGTCTCATGTAGCTTTCCTTCGATACAAGCACTTCAAGCACGATCTTTAGCAAAACTAACATTTTTTAGTCCACGGACATGGTCCCCCTTGAGAAGACTTTGCAAAGATCTCATATTGACATGGGCTAAACGGCGATGCCAAAGCCATCCCACGTCAACTTTAGCCATTAGGCATGTCGCGGTCTTAGTGGGTCGCTCCGAAAAGTTAATCACATATAGACCGTTCTCGACATGCCCAACAAAGGCTACTTTAAGAGTCTTGCTCCACAAGAGGGCCATGGTATCAATATCAAAGAAAGTGGCAAAGCCCATGAGTGCAAGTTGACGAACGGAAAGTAAATTGTATGCGAGGGACTCAACAAGCATGACATTCTCGATCGTGAGATCATGAGAGATGACAACCTTGCCAAGCCCCAATACCTTAGAGGACGAGGCATCACCCCATTCGACATTGGTGGGCATAGATGTAATCTTGTGAACGTCCACCACCAAGTCATTGCTTCCGGTCATATGATTAGTAGCTCCACTATCAAGCAACCATGATCCCCCACCGGAAGCAAACACCTACAAGAGATCAATGCTTGGTTTTAGGTACCCATTTTGTAATGGGTCCTCTGATGTTAGTGACAAGGGTCTTCGGAACCCAAATAGACCATTCAATATACTCATGAGGAGAACCAACAAATTTGGCATAAACATGCCCATCACTAGCACGGCACAAAACATAAGAAGGGTTAAAGTCGCCGGCTTTGTTGGAAGGGGTGGCATTGCCTTTCTTGACACCACCACCCTTCACATTGTTCTTCTTCTCCTTGGAAGCACCCTCTCCCTCCTTCACAAAGGTTTGTTTCAGAGGGGGAGGTCATTTGGTCTTGTCATTCTTCTTCTTGTTCTTGGGCATGGGTGCGAACCCAATCCCTTCCTTGGCCACAACTTCCTTTTGATTGCTCAAAAGGTCGTTGAGGTTCTTCTCACCTTGAATGCATGACACAAGGCCTTTCTCAAGTTGCTCTTTCAACTTAGCATTCTCCTCAACAAGATGCACATGCTCACAACAAGGGTTAGTAGCATTTGCATTATCAATTAACACCATATGAGGAAATGTGGCCTTCTCCTTGGTTAGCTTTACTTGGAGTTGCTCATGAGACTCCTTGAGGCTAGCATGAGCACCCTTCAAGACTTTGTGAGCCTTGTCAAGTATGTCAAACTCCTCTTTGAGTCTAGCAAGATCAACCCCAAGCTTGGCCTTCTCGGAATTGAGCACACGAGAAACAACAAGTGCATGATCAAGATCTTTCTTTAACTTAGCATGATCATCGTTGTGTGACTCCTCAAGAGCCAAACGAAGACCACGCTCTTCCTCAAGAGCATTGGAAAGATCCGAAATCTCATCGGCATAGTCTCTACTATGCCCCTCCATCTTAGAGATGGTATCTTCGTGAACCTCGATCATGTCATTGGCTTCACCAAGTTGTTCCAAGAGAGCAACGAAGTGCTTCTTGGATTTACCCTTGAGTTTACCCATAAAGGACTCAAACTCATTCTCCTCCACATTAGATCCCTCATGTTCATCAATGCAATCCGTCAAAGAAGGATGATTAATGATGATAGTTTTGATGTTGGGGGTTACCTTGTTGGTGGCTTTAGCCATGAGGCACTTGGCGGTGATGCTCTCATTAGGTGAATCGAAGAGAGACACCCGTGGAGTCGTCGCAATGTCAACGGAGGCCATGGCAACCGACTCACCATCTTCATCATCATCCTCATCCTCATTGTACTCTTCTTGTACCACCAAAGCCTTGGGAGGAGTCTTCTTGGTGAAGTTGCTCTTGTTGGGGAAAGACTTGGCCTTGTCCTTTCGGATGAGCTTGCCACCATTGTCTTCCCTCTTCTCATAAGGGCACTCCGCAACAAAGTGGCTCACAGTGCCACAATTATAGCAAGTCCTCACACGTTGCTTGACCTTTGCGCCACTTGAATTGTTCTTGTTGAAGTTGGGCCTTGAGTTCTTCTTGCTCCAAAATTGCCTTGAAGCAAGAGCCATGTGTTCATGATAGGCATACTTTGTATCTTCGGGGTTGCTCTCCTCTTCTTCCTCTTCGTCCTCCTCCTCCACATTAACCTTGGCCTTTAGTGCAAGGTTGGGCTTCTTTACTCTTTGAGACCGTAGCACCGCATTGTCGGCGGTCTTGTCCAAGATGCTCATAACAACGAACTCATCCAACACTTCACTTGAGGACAAGGTGTGGAAGTCCGGCCTTTGACGAATGACGGAGGACATGGATTTGTGGTAAGGCATCATTGCCTTGAGGAATTTGCGCTTGATCCAATTGTCATCCGTGTCCTTTCTTCCATGATCTCGGAGTGAAACCGCGAGTTTGGTTACCCTCCGATAAAGCTCACGAGGTTCTTCATCTTCTTTCATTGCAAACTCATCGGCTTCATCTTGCACCACTTCATAGTTTGAGCGTTGAATGCTTGCACTTCCCCGGTAGAGAGAAACAACTTGGTGCCAAGCATCTTTGGCCATGGAGTAGGGACGGAGATGAGGAAGATCTTCGGGTGGAATTGCTTCTTGGATGATGAAGAGAGCATTCTCATTGAATTGATTATCCACGGCTTCTCTAGGAGTGAAGTTGCTTCGGTCATGCGGATATAAACCTTCTTCAATGATTCTCCAAAGATTAGTATTCACATGATTTAAATGACGCTTAAAGCGATAGACCCAAGAATCAAAGTCCACATTCTTCTCAATCTTAGGGGCAGGGCCGGCATGATTCAAATGAGTGGAAGGAAGCGGTCCACCATAGACACGTGGAGGTTCCACATGGGCAAAGATGCCGGTGCCATTTGTACCACTAGAAGAAGGAGCTTTCTCGCTAGTAGCTTCCCCCTTGTCGGAGTTAGCATCCGTCACCTTGTTAGCGGAATCACCCACTTTCAACGGTGCGGTGGAAAGTTTAAGCCCTTCTATGAATTTATTAAACATGCTTTCAACCTCGGTCGTCATGGAGGTCTTCAATGTGTCCAAAGCCACATTGAATTCCTCACGAGAGACCGCGGTTCCCCCATCGGCCATAGACGAGAATGGATTCACACCGGAGTGCTCCTCCGCACCGTCTACGGTGTCAACCATACTCTTCGGACGGCAAAGTCCATAATAAAGAGACGAGGCTCTGATACCAATTGAAAGGATCGATATAGTTGACTAGAAGGGGGGTGAATAGGCAACTAACAATTTTTAGCTTTTCTTTACCAATTTAAACTTTGCATCAAAGTAGGTTGTCTAGATATGCAACTAGGTGAGCAACCTATATGATGCAACAACAACAAGCACACACGCAAGCAAGGGATATAACACAAATAAGCTTGCACAAGTAAAGGCACGAGATAACCAAGAGCGGAGCCGGTGAAGACGAGGATGTGTTACTGAAGTTCCTTCCTTTTGAGGGGAAGTACATATCCGTTGGAGCGGTGTGGAGGCACAATGCTCCCCAAGAAGCCACTAGGGCCACCGTATTCTCCTCACGCCCTCACACAATGCGAGATGCCGTGATTCCACTATTGGTGCCCTTGGAGGCGGCGACCGAACCTTTACAAACAAGGTTGGGGCAATCTCCACAACTTAATTGGAAGCTCCCAACGACACCATGAAGCTTCACAACAATGGACTATGGCTCCGCGGCGACCTCAACCGTCTAGGATGCTCAAACACCCAAGAGTAACAAGATCCGCAAGGGATTAGTGGGGGAATCAAATTTCTGTTGGTGGAAGTGTAGATCAGGCCTTCTCAACCAATCCCGAGCAAATCAACAAGTTTGATTGGCTAGGGAGAGAGATCGGGCGAAAATGGAGCTTGGAGCAACAATGGAGCTTAGGGTTGAAAGAGGTAGTCAACTAGAGGAAGAAGACATCCCTTATATAGTGAAGAAACAAATCCAACCGTTATCCACTTAATCAGCCCATGACCTGCGGTACTACCGCCCCAGACAAGCGGTACTACCGCAGGACCTCACGGTACTACCGCGACCGACCGCGGTACTACCGCGACCGACCGCGGTACTACCGCTGCTACGGCAGGAGCTAGGCCAGGCCTGACGCGCAAAGGCTGAGGGCGGTACTGCCGCTTGCGCGGTACTACCGCTCCCCCTTGCGGTACTACCGCAAGGCAGGATTGGGCTAGCCTGGGAAGGGCACGGATGAATAAAAATACATCCGTGCCAACTTCCGCTGAAATACAAATGATGCAAAAATCCGACATGGTACTACCGCACATGGCGTGCGGTACTACCGCGCAGGGAGCGGATGTAAAAAATTAGATCCACCCCTATTTCCGCTCGTGTAGCTATGCCAGACCAGGACTCACGGTACTACCGCGCGCATGGGGCGGTACTACCGCGTAGGGCGCGTATGTAAAAAATTACGTCCGCCCCTATAGCCGCACGAGCAGCTGAGTCTGGTATGAGGCCACGGTAGTACAGCTCCGTAGGAGCGGTACTACCGTGGGCGCCTACGATACTACCGCAAGGGCGTGTGGTACTATCGCAGGGGCCTGGGGTACTACCGCTCCATAGAGCAGTACTACCGCATGCCCCAGAACAGCAACACTAGGAATCCTTCTTTTTGCACAGAAATGAGGAAAACGGAGGATGCTCCAAGGCGTAAGGGGAAATGCGGAGTAGAGGAAGAAAACGTGTACGTGATGATTCCACCCGAACCTTTTCGAAGCGGACCCCCTCTTAATAGTACAGCTTTCCTACGACTCAAATCCACCGAAAAGAAACATAGAAAAAACGCCGTCTTCAATAGTGTTCGAGGGGCACCAAACCATCTTATGCCTAGCGATGAAACGTCTGAAAACCTCAAGGCACACGATTAGTCCGCAAAAGCATTGTCATCAATCACCAAAACACCTTAGGGATAAATATGCCCTTACAACACCCAATACAATGGTAATTTGTATAGGTGCACTAGTTCGGCGAAGAGATGGTGATACAAGTGCGATATGGATGGTAGATATAGGTTTTTGTAATCTGAAAAATATAAAAACAGCAAGGTAACTAATAATAAAAGTGAGCACAAATGGTATTGCAATGCTAGGAAATAAGGCCTAGGGTTCATACTTTCACTAGTGCAAGGTCTCTCAACAATAATAACATAGTTGGATCATATAAATATCCCTCAACATGCAACAAAGAGTCACTCCAAAGTCACTAATAGCTGGGAACAAACGAAGAGATCATGGTAGGGTACGAAACCACCTCAAAGTTATTCTTTCTGCTCGATCTATTCAAGAGTCCGTAGTAAAATAACACGAAGCTATTCTTTCCGTTCAATCAATCATAGAGTTCATACTAGAATAACACCTTAAGACACAAATCAACCAAAACCCTAATGTCACCTAGATACTCCAAATCACCTCAAGTATCCATGGGTATGATTATACGATATGCATCACACAATCTCAGATTCATCTATTCAAACCAACACAAAGTACTTCAAAGAGTGCCCCAAAGTTTCTACCGAAGAGTCAAGACGAAAACATGTGCCAACCCCTATGCATAAGTTCACGAGGTCACAGAACCCGCAAGTTGATCACCAAAACATACATCAAGTGAATCACGTGATATCCCATTGTCACCACAGATACGCGCATGCAAGACATACATCAAGTGTTCTCAAATCCTTAAAGACTCAATTCGATAAGATAACTTCAAAGGGAAAACACAATCCATTACAAGAGAGTAGAGGGGGAGAAACATCATAAGATCAAACTATAATAGCAAAGCTCGCGATACATCAAGATCGTATCACTTCAAGAACACGAGAGAGAGAGAGAGAGATCAAACACATAGCTACTGGTACATACCCTCAGCCCCGAGGGTGAACTACTCCCTCCTCGTCATGGAGAGCGCCGGGATGATGAAGATGGCCACCGGTGAGGGATCCCCCCTCCGGCAGGGTGTCGAAACAGGGTCCCGATTAGTTTTTGGTGGCTACAGAGGCTTGCGGCGGCGGAACTCCCGATCTATTCTGTTCCCCGATTATTTTAGTGTATATGGACATATATAGGCGAAAGAAGTCGGTAAGGAGAGCCACGAGGGGCCCACGAGGGTGGAGGGCGCGCCCCCCTGCCTCGTGCCTTCCTCGTTGCTTCCCTTACGTTAACTCCAAGTCTTCTGGATTGCTTCCGTTCCAAAAATAACTCTCCCGAATGTTTCCTTCCGTTTGGACTCCGTTTTGATATTCCTTTTCTGCGAAACACTAAAACAAGGGAAAAAACAGAAACTGGCACTGGGCTCTGGGTCAATAGGTTAGTCCCAAAAATAATATAAAAGTGCATAGTAAAGCCCGTTAAACATCCA
The DNA here is from genome assembly GCF_018294505.1 of Triticum aestivum. NCBI lineage: Eukaryota > Viridiplantae > Streptophyta > Magnoliopsida > Poales > Poaceae > Triticum > Triticum aestivum. Next base: position 416,979,262 of record NC_057796.1, read on the forward strand.
AGATGGATAAGATAATTGCATGAATACTTCATAAATTATAGATATGTTGGAGACGTATCAGCATCCCCAAGCTTAATTCCTGCTCGTCCTCGAGTAGGTAAATGAAAAAAGAAATAATTTATGAAGTGTGAATGCTAGCAGGTGCATAAGTTTGATCAATGATAATTTCAATCACATTTTCTAGCATCATTGTATGTCATAATTAACAGTAGCTCATCTCATAAAACTTTTCATGATCAAGTAACAAACTATTCACATGTTAAAGTATAGTTCATAAGCTTTCTTGAAAACTGAAAAACCTTGTTAGTCATCAAACAATTACAATTCATCTTATTTTCAGGAAGAGTCTATGTCAGAGCTTTGATTTAGCAAATCCCACATACTCAACTATCATATAGTCTTCCATGATTGCTACCACTCAAAGCATATTTTTAGAACAAATAGCATCCATCGAACACAGAGAAAGATAGGGGCTTAATGTTTCGCCTCCCAACTTATTTATCATATAGATAATTGTCAACAATAATAATTCATGATCAAATATATTTGAATGGCCATATATGCTCAGATCTTTCCATCACATGATGCTTGCCAACTAAAGAGTAGGTTGGAATGAGAAGGAATACTACTGACTCTTGCATAAAAGTAAAAGATAGGCCCTTCGCGGAGGGAAGCAGGGATTTGCATAGGTGCCAGAGCTTGAAGCAAGAACAGAGATGAAAATAATTTTGAGAGGTATGCTTTCATTGTCAACATAACGACCAAGAGTTCCCAATATGTTCCATACTACATACATTATAGGCGGTTCCCACGTAGAATGGTAAAGATTTTACTCCCCCTCCACCAACATTCACACTCCACGGCTTGTCCAAAACAACGGGTGCCGTCCAACTATCAACTTTCCTGGGGGAGTTTTGTTTAAATTATTTTTGAATTTGTTTTTGATCTTTTGATCATAGGACTAGGCATCCCAGTTACCAGCCATTTTCTCGTGAATGATGAGCGGAGTCCACTCATCGTGAGAATAACCCACCTAGCATGGAAGATACTGACAGCCCCTAGTCGCTACATGAGCGATTCACGCATACAAAACAGATTATCATTTGAAGGTTTAGAGTTTGGCACATGCAAATTTACTTGGAACGGCAGGTAAATACCGCATATAGGTAGATATGGTGGACACTCATGGAAGAAACTTGGTTCAAGGAATTTGGATGCACAAGCAGTATTCCCGCTTAGTACAGATATTTTGGCTAGCAAAGGATTCTAAATAGCAAGCACCACATGTTAGAGGATCCATAACAATATAACTTCTATACAAATATACCCAAGCATAACTCATTATGTTGTCTTCCTTGTCCAACTTCAACTAATTTGCTCAGGTTTGAAAATAATTAATGGGGCTCACAATCATAGAATATGTCTAAGATAGTATATTTATATGTGAAATCTCTCTTCCTTCAATATTCTTTCATGAATTGTTCAAGTGACCAATACAATGATTGCTAACCTTCAAAAAAATTACCACCTCTACTTCTTATATGTGAAGTCATTACTCCCCATGGGATAAGCATATGAAACATATATATAATTTCAGATTTATGACATTCAAATCATTCAACCATTTACTCATAGGATATAAGTGAAGCACATGAGTAAATGACAAACTACTCCAAAAAGATATAAGTGAAGATCAATGAGTAGTTAAATAATTATGTAGCTTTGTGAAGACTCTCTCTCATTTAATAATTTCAGATCTTGGTATTTTATTCATACAGCAAGCAAAACAAAAGAAAATAAAATGACACTCCAAGCAAAACACATATCATGTGGTGAATAAAAATATAGCTCCAAGTAAAGTTACCGATGAACGAAGACGAAAGAGGGGATGCCATCCGGGGTGTCCCCAAGCTTAGGCTCTTGGTTGTCCTTGAATATTATCTTGGGGTGCCTTGGGAATCCCCAAGCTTAGGCTCTTGCCACTCCTTATTCCATAGTCCATCGAATCTTTACCCAAAACTTGAAAACTTCACAACACAAAACTTAACAGAAAATCTCGTGAGCTCCGTTAGCGAAAGAAAACAAAACACCACTTCAAGGTACTGTAATGGACTCATTCTTTATTTATATTGGTGTTAAACCTAATGTATTCCAACTTCTCTATGGTTTATAAACTATTTTACTAGCCATAGATTCATCAAAATAAGCAAACAACACACGAAAAACAGAATCTGTCAAAAACAGAACAGTCTGTAGTAATCTGTAACTAACGCAAACTTATGGAACTCAGAAAAATCTACCAAAATAGGACGACCTAGATAATTTGTTTATTGATCTGCTGCAATTGTAATCAGTATTTTATCACGTTCTGGTGATTTCTAACAATTGTTTTTGTGAACAGAAAGTTTCTGGAATTTTCAGCAAGATCAAATAATTATCACCCAAGAAGATCCTATAGGTCTTACTTGGCACAAACACTAATTAAAACGTAAAACCACATCTAACCAGAGGCTAGATGAATTATTTATTACTAAACAGGAGCAAAAAGTAAAGAACAAAGGTAAAATTGGGTTGCCTCCCAACAAGCGCTATCGTTCAACGCCCCTAGCTAGGCATGATGATTTCAATGATGCTCACATAAAAGATAAGAATTGAAACATAAAGAGAGCATCATGAAGAATATGACTAGCACATTTAAGCCTAACCCACTTCCTATGCATAGGGATTTTGTGAGCAAATAATTTATGGGAACAATAATCAACTAGCATAGGAAGGCAAAACAAGCATAGCTTCAAGATTTTCAACACATGGAGAGGAAACTTGATATTATTGCAATTCATAAAAGCATATATTCCTCCCTCATAATAATTTTCAGTAGCATCATGAATGAATTCAACAATATAACCAGCACCTAAAGCATTCTTTTCATGATCTACAAGCATAGAAATTTTATTACTCTCCACATAAGCAAAATTCTTCTCATTCGGAATAGTGGGAGTATCATAAGAAACTCGAATACTATAAATTGTTTCCACATTAAAAGAGTAATGTTTAGAAAAAGGGTAATCATAATCATGACAAGTTTTATAAATATAATCATCACTACTTTTTATAGCATAAGTTTCATCACAATAATCATCATAAGTAGCAACTTTGTTCTCATCATAATCGATTGAAACCTCTTCCAAGATAGTGGACTCATCACTAAATAAAGTCATGACCTCTCCCAATCCACTTTCATAAATATTATAAGATTCAACATCCTCCAAAATAGTGGGATCATTACTTCCTAAAGTTGACACTCTTCCAAACCCACTTTCATCAATATAATCATCATAGGTAGAAGGCATGCTATCATCATAACAACTTTGCATATCAAAACTTGGGAGGCTAAAAATATCATCTTCATTAAACGTAGCATCCCCAAGCTTGGGACAAACATTAATTTCAGCAAATATATTCTCAAATGTGTCATCCTCATCAAACATAGCATCCCCAAGCATGGGCCTTTTCATATCATAAGCATAATCACTCTCATCATTAATAGTATGGATAGCACCAATAGTATAGCAATTATCATCATCACAATGAGTAGTAGGAGCAACATCATTTGGGAGGGATACCTTTTTACCTTTGCTTCTCCGTTTTTTCTTTTTCTTCTTCACATCATGTGCGGGTTTATCCCTTTTTTTAGCTCCTTATTGATGAGATTGGTTGAATAGAAAGCTCCTCCTCGTTACCTGATTCATCATAAGAAATAATAGGAGGATATTGGGAAGTCTCTTCCCTTTCATTAGTGTTCTCTTCATCTTCTATTTTCTTTGTTTTCTTTATGTAATTGGCAATATAAGGATTTTCAATGCAATTCACCGCACAATACATATAAATCTTCTCTAGATCAAAATAAAGAAATCTATCAAGATTAAATTTTGGAATACCCTCAGTTATATGTTTCATTTCTTCATACCCCAAAAGAAGACTAAGCTCTTTATGATGCTCAAGGGTAATCAAATTATCACAATTTTTGGACACGATTCAGTCATGAAACAATTTGCATTGGAGATTTAAATGACCATGCTCATTGCAAAGTTCACAAGGATCGCGAAAAATATTGAATTTTTCAGCACAAACTTCAAGACTTTCTTGCAAAAATTTTGTTTCTAAATGCTTGTGCCTCTTGCAATATCTATCTTCCCTATTTGGTGTGTACTTGCAAACCCAATATACTCCACAAAAATCGACATGCTTATAAGAGATATTTTCATCATGACTAGTGCAATCATCATTAGTACTATGGATATTCAAGGAATTCATACTAACAACATTGCAATCATGCTCATCATTCAAAGATTTAGTGCCAAACATTTTATAGCATTCTTCTTCTAACACTTTGGCACAATTTTCCTTCCATCATACTCACGAAAGATATTAAAAAGATGAAGCGTATGAGACAAACTCAATTCCATTTTTTAGTTTTCTTTTATAGACTAAAGTAGTGATAAAACAAGAAACAAAAAGATTCGATTGCAAGATCTAAAGATATACCTTCAAGCACTCACCTCCCCGGCAACGGCGCCAGAAAAGAGCTTGATGTCTACTACGCAACCTTCTTCTTGTAGACGTTGTTGGGCCTCCAAGTGCAGAGGTTTGTAGGACAGTAGCAAATTTCCCTTAAGTGGATGACCTAAGGTTTATCAATCCATGGGAGGCGTAGGATGAAGATGGTCTCTCTCAAGCAACCCTGCAACCAAATAACAAAGAGTCTCTTGTGTCCCCAACACACCCAATACACAATGGTAATTTGTATAGGTGCACTAGTTCGGCGAAGAGATGGTGATACAAGTGCAATATGGATGGTAGATATAGGTTTTTGTAATCTGAAAAATATAAAAACAGCAAGGTAACTAATAATAAAAGTGAGCACAAACGGTATTGCAATGCTAGGAAACAAGGCCTAGGGTTCATACTTTCACTAGTGCAAGTTCTCTCAACAATAATAACATAGTTGGATCAGATAAATATCCCTCAACATGCAACAAAGGGTCACTCCAAAGTCACTAATAGCTGGGAACAAACGAAGAGATCATGGTAGGGTACGAAACCACCTCAAAGTTATTCTTTCTGCTCGATCTATTCAAGAGTCCGTAGTAAAATAACACGAAGCTATTCTTTCCGTTCAATCTATCATAGAGTTTGTACTAGAATAACACCTTAAGACACAAATCAACCAAACCCCTGATGTCACCTAGATACTCCAATGTCACCTCAAGTATCCGTGGGTATGATTATACGATATGCATCACACAATCTCAGATTCATCTATTCAAACCAACACAAAGTACTTCAAAGAGTGCCCCAAAGTTTCTACCAGAGAGTCAAGACGAAAACGTGTGCCAACCCCTATGCATAAGTTCACGAGGTCACGGAACCCGCAAGTTGATCACCAAAACATACATCAAGTGAATCACGTGATATCCTATTGTCACCACAGATACGCACATGCAAGACATACATCAAGTGTTCTCAAATCCTTAAAGACTCAATCCGATAAGATAACTTCAAAGGGAAAACTCAATCCATTACAAGAGAGTAGAGGGGGCGAAACATCATAAGATCCAACTATAATAACAAAGCTCGCGATACATCAAGATCGTATCACTTCAAGAACACGAGAGAGAGAGAGAGAGAGAGAGAGAGAGAGAGAGAGAGATCAAACACATAGCTACTGGTACATACCCTCAGCCCCGAGGGTGAACTACTCCCTCCTCGTCATGGAGAGCGCCGGGATGATGAAGATGGCCACCGGTGAGGGATCCCCCCTCCGGCAGGGTGTCGAAACAGGGTCCCGATTGGTTTTTGGTGGCTACAGAGGCTTGCGGCGGCGGAACTCCCGATCTATTTTGTTGCCCGATGTTTTTTGGGTATATGGACATATATAGGCGAAAGAAGTCGGTAAGGGGAGCCACGAGGGGCCCACGAGGGTGGAGGGCGTGCCCAGGGGGGTGGGCGCGCCCCCCCTGCCTCGTGCCTTCCTCGTTGCTTCCCTTACGTATACTCCAAGTCTTCTGGATTGCTTCCGTTCCAAAAATAACTCTCCCGAAGGTTTCATTCCGTTTGGACTCCGTTTGACATTCCTTTTCTGCGAAACACTGAAACAAGGGAAAAACAGAAACTTGCACTGGGCTCTGGGTCAATAGGTTAGTCCCAAAAATAATTTAAAAGTGCATAGTAAAGCCCATTAAACATCCAAGATGGATAAGATAATAGCATGAATACTTCATAAATTATAGATACGTTGGAGACGTATCATATCTCTGGGCCCACTCGGTAATGCACATCACTATAAGCCTTGCAAGCATTGTAACTAATGAGTTAGTTGCGGGATGATGTATTTCGGAACGAGTAAACAGACTTGCCGGTAACGAGATTGAACTAGGTATTGAGATACCGACGATCGAATCTCGGGCAAGTAACATACCGATGACAAAGGGAACAACGCATGTTGTTATGCGGTTTGACCGATAAAGATCTTCGTAGAATATGAGGGAGCCAATGTGAGCATCCAGGTTCCGCTATTGGTTATTGACCGGAGACGTGTCTCGGTCATGTCTACATAGTTCTCGAACCCGTAGGGTCCGCACGCTTAAAGTTCAGTGACGATCGGTATTATGAGTTTTTGTGTTTTGATGTACCGAAGGTAGTTCGGAGTCCCGAATATGATCACGGACATGACGAGGAGTCCAAAATGGTCGAGACGTAAAGATCGATATACTGGACGACTATATACAGACACCGGAAGTGTTCCTGGTGGTTTCGGAGAAAACCGGAGTGCCGGAGGGTTACCGGAACCCCCCGGGAGAAATAGTGGGCCTTATGGGCCTTAGTGGAGAGGGAGAGGGCTGGCCTAGGGCAGGCGACGCGCCCCTCCCCCTCTGGTCCGAATTGGACTAGGAGAGGGGGGGCGGCGCCCCCCTTTCCTTCTCCCTCTCCCCCTTCCTTTCCCCCTCCTAGTAGGAGTAGGAAAGAGGGGAGTCCTACTCCTACTAGGAGGAGGACTCCTCCTCCTGGCGCGCCCCATAGGGCCGGCCGGCCTCCCTCCCTTGCTCCTTTATATACGGGGGCAGGGGGAACCTCTAGACACACAAGTTGATCTATTGATCTCTCCCAGCCGTGTGCGGTGCCCCCCTCCACCATAATCCACCTCGGTCATATCGTAGCGGTGCTTAGGCGAAGCCCTGCGTCGGTAGCAGCATCATCACCGTCACCACGCCGTCGTGCTGGCGAAACTCTCCGGCAAAGCTCTGCTGGATCGGAGTTCGCGGGACGTCATCGAGCTGAACGTGTGCTGAACTCGGAGGTGCCGTGCGTTCGGTACTTGGATCGGTCGGATCATGAAGACGTACGACTACATCAACCGCGTTGTGCTAACGCTTCCGCTTACGGTCTACGAGGGTACGTGGACACACTCTCCCCTCTCGTTGCTATGCATCACCATGATCTTGCGTGTGCGTAGGATTTTTTTTTTGAAATTACTACGTTCCTCATCATTAAGTTCATGGAGAAATGGAGTAATGCAATAAGAACGATGACATGGTGTAGACAAGATCTATTTATGTAGAAATAGACCCCGTCTTGTTATCCTTAATAGAAACGATACATACGTGTCGGTTCCCCTTCTGTCACTTGGATCAAGATCGAACACATCACAAAGCACCTCTTCCCATGGCAAGAAAAATCGATCTAGTTGGCCTAACTAAACCAAAGATTCATGGATAAAAAGACTTAAATAACTTTCATGGATAAAAACATAGATCTAATCAATAAACTCAAAGTTCATCGGATCCCAACAAACACCGCAAAAAGAGTTACATTAAATAGATCTCCAAAAGACCATTGTATTGAGAATCGAAAGAGAGAGGAAGCCATCTAGCTACAAACTATGGACCCGTAGGTTTACAATGAATTACTCACGCATCATCGAAGAGGCACCAATGAGGATGATGAACACCTCCGTGATGGTGTCTAGATTGGATCTGGTGGTTCTGAAACTTGCGGCGGCTGAAATTGATTTTCGCGAGTCCCCTAGGATTTCTGGAATATTTGGGTATTTATAGAGCGAAGAGGCGGTGCGGGAGGCCACCGAGGTGGGCCTGGTGGATTGTGGTCCCTTGGAGCCCCCTCTGGTACTTCTTTGCCCCAACAGGTGTCTTCTGGTTCAGAAAAAATCTTCAAAAAATTTCGCTGCGTTTGGACTCCGTTTGGTATTGATTTTCTGTGAAGTAAAAAACAAGCAAAAAACAGCAACTGGCATTGGACACTATGTCAATAGGTTAATCCCAAAAAATGATATAAAGTTACTACAAAATGATTGTAAAACATCAAAAAATGATAATATAACAGCATGGAACAATAAAAAATTATAGATATGTTGGAGACGTATCATGGCGTTTTTTAAAGTTTTTGCATGAAAAATAAATGTAGATCACTCGACTTTTTTACGAAATGTTTTAAGGTGGCCATTTTAAACAAAAGAAAAACACTTTAACTGGGCCTTTTCTCATGATATGGCATTTTTTGTAGAAACATTTAAAATGGTAGTTTATAAAAGTTTGAACTATTTCACATGGCATTTTAAACACCTCCCCCCTTTAGTTTTTGTATCTACATAGAATTTTTTAAATTAACATATGAATTTTTTTACTTACTAAGAGATGACATTTTTATTTATTAACAGACGACATTTTTTATTTAAGAGCTGGCATTTTCTGTTATTAAGAGATCTAATTTTATATTAAGAGAAAGAATTTTTTATTAATAAGAGATGGCATTTTTTATATTAAGATATGGCATTTTTTATTATTAAGAAATGCATTTTCTAATTAAGAGATGGAATTTTTTATTACTAAGAGATGGCATTTTTTATTTATTAAGAGATGTCATTTTTAAGAGATGACATCTTTTATTAAAATATGGCATTTTTTATTTAAGAAATGACATTTTTATTATTTAAGAGATGGATTTTTTTGTGATGCTTAAATGCCATATCTTTAAGAGATGGCATTTTCTATTTAAGAGATGACAATTTTTTTATTAAGAGATGGCATTTTTTATTTAAAGATTGCATTATCATAATTAAGATATGGCATTTTTTGTGTGATGCTTAAAGGCCTTTTTATGTGGTGCTTAAGCTAGGGTTTTCTTTTTTAATGTTTGGTAGGATGGCATTTTTTTCTGTAGAGGATGATGTTTTCTAAAGTTTTAGCACGCAAAAAAATCTGGATCACTCAACTTTTTATAGAAAGTTTTAAGGTGGCAATTTTAAACAAAAAACACTTTAACCAGGCCTTTTGGGTCTTAGGGGTCGCCCTGGCCTGCCCCTGGTGAGCAACCAGAAACGTTCGCTGTGTGTGTGGGGGGGGGGTGCCCTCCTGGCGACTGTTGCACAACTTTTGATGAATCAATGTAACAATATTTAGCTTCAAAAGCCATAAAAGCTCTAAAATCACCTTTGGAGCTTTTATGGCTTTTTGGCCAAAATATAAAAAAATGCAGAAGCAGAAGCAAAAAGCCCAAACGAATAGGGCTTTAGTATTTGGCGAAAAAATAGAGGCAGCTTTAGACCATCTCTATGGAGGTGCGCTATAATCTCAGCCTGCAAAATCGATTTACGGTTCGTCCTAAGTCATTTTTGCAGGCATTTTTGGCCCGACGCAAAACATAACTAAAGATTAAAATGGTCCTGCTACATTTAGATAGGTTGGACCTCGCCAAAGTTCACACACACACACACAGTTCATCACACATACACATAAACATACTACTAGATGGAGGGCAGTGGTGGCGGCTCATGGCTTCACGGCAGTGGGTGGCAGCGGCTAACGGCTTCACGATGGAGGGCGGCGGTGACTCACAGCTTCACAATGGAGGGCGGCGGCGACTCACGGCTTCATGCCTAGGTGGTACTCGCAGGTAGACTTTTAGACGATGTAGGCGATCTCGTACTCCGCGACCAGCACCTTCTCTCGACATGGTTGCGCTCGTTGTAGCTAAAAAAAGGTGGCACAGGGAAGAATGAGCGGCGGAGGGGATAAGATAGCGGCAGATCTGAATGCGAGACGGGAACCCTAAACCGTTAGTTGCTCGTAAATATAGTGGTTGAAGGCAGATCGGTTGGCTTTATATAGTCGCATGGAGAGTACTACTGCTGTGTGGCTAGGTAGAGGTCCGCCTTGTATTGATGAACTATTGCCTCTCGATTGTAACCCTATTCATTTGGAATAAACTTCTTTACCATCGCAAAAAAGAATTTTTGGAGGGGTGGTTTGCGGGCTCCTTTAAAATGTTTACGGGCCGACGCAAATTTAGCGGACCTGATCTGGGCCGAAAACGGCCGGATACGTTATCCCGCTAGAAGAGATACTCTAATACGTCTATAAAGCTTTCCTCCCCCGAACGAACTACTTCACGTTCAAAATTCAAAATCTCAAGCAGGCCATTCTTCTTCCTCCACCCAAGCGGACCCAGAGGCAGCCATGAGGAAGGCGCCCGCAGCGGCCTCCAAGCCCAAGCCCAGGGCGAGGGCGAGGGCGAAGCCCAAGGCGAAGGCCAGCCCCGACTCCCTCTCCAGCGCCACGTCGCCGTCCCGCAGCGGCGGGTCTCCCGTCGCAGTCGGCCGCGGCCTCCTCTCGCCCTCCTCGCCGGCGACGCCCAAGGCCAGGCCCCCCCTCTCCCCGTTCGCCGCATCCACGCCGGCCTCCGTGTCCACCGTCGGCGACCTGAGGAGCCTCGCCGCCTCGAGCCTCGACTCGCTCAAGCGCCGCCTCGACGCGCTCCACGGCGACTCCGCCCGCGACCTCGAGGCCTCCCACTCCCGAATCTCCAAGCGCATCAAGGTGATCTCGCTCTCTCTCTCTCTCTGTCTCTGATCCCGTTCCGGCCCAGCCCGTTTGCCATCCTTAGCCCATCGATCTTGTGACGTGATCCATCGCCTCTCTTCCGTGCGCGCCGTTCAGATGCAGACGCAGAGCTGCCTCAAGCTGGCGGAGGAGGCGGAGAAGGAGCGTAAGGAGATGGCCGAGAGGATCTCCGGGCGCGCCGAGGAGATGAAGGTACGCTCGTGCCGTTCCTCGTTCGATTCCATGTTTGATCGACCCCGTTGGCCGTGCGTGCTGCCGTGTATTCTGAATTTCGTGTGGAATTGGACCCTGAAATTGCGATTCTCCGTGTGGATAATTCCAGGCATCGTACAAGAAGTTCCTGACAGAGGTGCAGTCGTCTTCGTCTCGTGGTACTGCGGCGAGCGAGCAGAGACATCCATCTTCTGAATTTTACTTCATTTCAATCTTCAGATCAAGCCACTAAGGCAGTTGGTGCATCGTTTGGTACTAACTTGGGTTTGCACTTGTCAGCGTCCAAGGTGACCTTCCCTGAGATGGCAAAGTCCGTGGCCAGAGCTATCGATGGATTGCGCAGTCGCTACAACATCCCAGCTACGCCAGCTTAGCATACAGTTCAGTTCAGGCTGTGCCTGCTACGTCTCTGAGTAGGTAACCACTTCGCCAGCTTGCAAATTGACATATGAGTTGGTCATGTTCAGTAAACTTTCATGAGTGTTTGTCCATGAGAATCGACAGGTGTAGTATCTACCAGGGATTGTGATTGTTGGTTACAGGTTACCAAAGGGTATATGCACTATGCAGTTCTAGTAGTCAGATGATCCTATCCTTTATTTGCTTGGTTGATTCCTGCTTTTGTGTAGAACAACCTCTGGGCTGTTTATAATGGGCATTTCTAATCCGTGGACATCAACAATGCCGTACATGTTGGCTTGGATATTGCAGACGATTATTTCAGTTGGATTTAGAAGCATCATGGGTTTCAAACTAATATCCAGAAATTTGTGGTCTAAATGCAGAGGTTTTAGTATGTATTTGACTTGTATGAGTTAACCATACTTTCAAAATCTGTTTGTTTAACACCTCATATAAACTGCCTTATATCTAGGATATAATTTTTCCATGTCTTCCTCTGTGTGTGCTAGCTCTAGTCGATTATGTGATTACATAGTAATTGCAGTATTGCAAGAAATTCTGTTATGTGAATACTATTGGCTAAACAAATAAGCTATCTACATCGCACATACAGATAGGAAATCTTCCTCTGATTCCATTGCATTTGTGTTGTTTACAGTCTTTCTTCAACAATTAGCATCATTGCTTGCTTCTTATGTTCCCCTTTATTTTATCAAAACTAGACAATATGTATATAAGTCATGCGCTGTTCATATTTACTTCTATATGCCGACATCCATCTTCTTGTTTCGCTCTCTTTACAGTTTACACAGTTGTCACTCTTGCTTGTGGTAATGTTTACTAGCTGAATCTTGCCTGTATTTTCTGTAACAGGTACATGCCCTTCTCCAGATCAACCTGACTGCTGAATTCCTGGACTCGTGGCGGCAGAAAACTCGCACATTTGTAAACAACAACTGTTACACTTACATCATACCTTTTGCTAGTCCCTTCATCAGCGACGTTAAAACTTGTTACGTTCACTCCAATATATGGGACTCGTTTTCTGCTCCATGCCATTGCGTGTGTGCATTACCACTATCGGTATTAGCATAGATGCTATAACTTGTAAGGATCACAACGTTGCAGATCTGAAACACAGTTCATGATGCCATATTTGTTTCAGAGGGAAAACCTGTGTATCTGAATGGTGCTTAACCCTTTTTATACCTTGCATTGTACTGTACAAGTTTGTCGTCGGTCGGTCGATCTATTTCAGTGGATATTGGAAATTCGCTGAGTTTTTTCTGTCCATGTTGTTAGCATTTTCTTTTTGTTTCCTTTCATTCTTTCTTCCTTGTGTATATGTGCTCTTCACTTGGAACTTTTCTTGCTGTGAGCTGAAGTATCTGGCCAGTGACTAGTTATCAGGATTTAACCTGTTGATACACAAATTTCTTGAGACCATTTTCCCTGGATGTTTTGGACATTTTTGCAAGGATTCCTTTGGAATTGGGAGCCATGTTTTGTTTGCTCCCAATTCTGTATCAGAATCTGCTGATGGTTCACCGTTGCCGTTTCTGTGGCATCTGTGATGTGTTCCTTCTGCGCATGGTTGTCAGTGTCTACTACTGAAATGTTTCCATGATACGATCCTGGAACATTGAATCTTCGTAGAGCCAGTGAAAATTGACTTCCTACTTGTGCGAAGCTAGAGCGAGTGTGTGAACAGATCACTAACAATTTCATGGCTGGAAACCTGAAAGACTTGGCTGGCTACCGGTGATGAACAATTCTTTTACAGATTGGCTACAAACTGGACCAAATATGTACTTCAGGTCTGCCCTGTCGCTCTACAGGAGAAAGATGAACAGAGGACCATCATATCTACCTTGCTACAGGAGAGCACATCTTCAGCAAGTTTCTTTCTACACATGAAAAATAACAACAGAAAAAAAAACTCACTAGCAGTGCTCCCGAGTCCCGACACACATGGCTAAAGAACCAAGGATTTCTTAGATCATAGAAGCACCGATAATACGCACAGCTACGCAAAACATTTTGGCACAAAGAGCAGGTGCACGCCGGACATTTGGAATCAAACAGGCGGCATATGTAAGAGATCTAGAATAACATTCCAACAACATAGCATGACAATCTGTGAATCTTAACCTTGCCAAAGATCATTGATCAAGACATCATACTCAAGTACCAAACGATCACATCCAAAATGACATGTGGTACAAGTGGGAAGAGCTAAGGACAAAAGGCCAGCCAGGAGTCATGACCATTCAGACATGCCCTGTGGAGAATGGAGGCTCCTCGACTTTTCTTGCATCATATCATGGCCTGGAATTGGAACAATGCTCTCTTGGAGGCGGTGCTGAGTAAGCAACATGCAGTAGTGACTCTTCCCAATGTTCACAACACCTAGGAACTTGCCATCAACATCGCAGCGCAACACATGCTTCTTGTTGAACATGATCAGCAGCTCACACTTGTTTAGCACAGTAATATCGTTCAACAATCGCACCGTAGAATCGAGCGACCTTATCCTTTTCTTTACAAAAGAAGTTGAATAAAGTTGTCGTGATGCCTCTACGGTTGACAGGTCAATCCGGTACTTGAAAGCCCAGATTTCAGCATCATAATCGTGCATCACCCAGACATCCATAGAAGTGGACCTGGTAGTCGAGCCGCCCCACAAAGCAAGTGTCCCCTCCATGTCGAACAACTTCCTACAATGGCATGGTTGGGTGGGACCGCGCATCCATCGGAATGACTCTGCTTCTGCGTCGAACACAATAATGTCTCCGCCGCCTCCCATAATGCCGCTGGTACCACAATGACGCCAGTGCAAGCTACCACGGTGGTGGACTGGTGGTGAACAGTCGGATGAAAAACGCAGCTTGTTGAGTAGCTTCTGTTCTGCAGAAGGCGATGAAACTGTCGGCATTCTGACTCTGATGTGCCTCGGCTTGTCGGATCCCACCGTGAGGACGTATAAGCTGGATGTAGATGAGTCATGTGACTGAGAGACCCAGAGCACCCTATATTCTCCAGTTGAATGGTGGCAGTAGAAACCGGCTATGGTGTTGTATTGCCTCTGAGGCTCCGGTAGGAGAGCACACGTGCGGATGACCGGGTTGCAGATGTAGAGCTGGTTACCTCGAGAGACGATGAGGAAGCCATCGCAGGCGCCTCTGAGGCTATTCTGCAAGCGATGTTCGGAACCCGGGAGGAAAGGCCAGAGCTGCTCATGGACATTGGCGTCACGGACGACGACGAGGCTGGCGGGCCGCCCCTGGCCATCGACGATGGGGAACGACGGCTGGCGGCGGCGGTGCTCGAGCACGAATGCAGGCGTGGATGTCGCGCTGCGCCATGACGCGCTGACGGTGCGGCAGCGGCCGACATCCTTGGACGGCAACCTGATGAGTATCTTATCCATGATATCATCCGGCAGATCCTCGAGCAAGGTCACGCCTCTTCTGCCCGGCATTGTGGTCCGTCGGAGTCCGGTCAGCTGAAAAGACGTGGCAAGCTTTAGTTCGTCCACCCACGGCTAACTCATTTGGAGCAGCTGAAATCAAGAAGACAAGCAGGTACAAACTGTTAGCTTACACCTGATTGTAGTTAAAGAGTTGTTTGTGCAATGTGGATGCATGCACTTGTGTGATTGTGGGCTACAACTTGCTGCAAAGTTGACGGCAATTGTGTGTGTGTGTGTGTGTGTGTGTGTGTGTGTGTGTGTGTGTGTGTGTGTGTTGCAGTAAAAATGAGGCTGCTGAGAAGCTTGTAGAAAATTAGAGTTGTAGCATTCGTTGCTCAGCTCAGTTGGAAACTTGCAGTATCTGTTACAGTTGAAAAGAAGAAAAGAGAAACGGCATCCGTCGCCTGAAAACTCTCTGTGTGTGTGTGTGTGTGTCTGCTACTGAGGTACTACTACTCTGTCCGTCTTCCTGTGCTTTGTGTGTGCCTCAACTGAACCACCTCGCGTGCGTTTGTTCCCGCCGGTGAGAAGCGAGAGGGGTTTACCCTCGGCGGCGGCGAGCTACGTGCGCATCGCGAGTGTGCTCCGTCGCCTCTGGTTAATTTGAGCGTAGGCCAGATGCAGATATGTGGAGAGAAACATGAAGAGGGCGCACCGGAGACGAGAGAGACGGCGTCCAGCTTGGGCGGCGAAGGCGCTCACCTGCGTCGGGGAAGAACCGAAGAAGGCGGCGGCGGAGAAGGTGTCTGTCGGAGTGAGGCAGAGCAGCGGCTCGGTTGAGTGGTCGAACCGTGCCGGTGCCGGGGCCGGGACCGGGACCGTGCTCGTCCGCAGCCAGGCCAGGGGGAGAGCTCGAGGTGCGGGCTGCGGCGAGCTGGATCCCCTTCCCTTCCTTTGGGGAGAGCTCGAGTGAGGGAGAGGGTGAGGACGGCGAATTTCCTGTCTCAGGGCAGACATCCAGAGCAACTCTAGCGGACCCCGCAAAACGCCGGGCCCCCAAAAATTCCGGCGAGTATGCGGGTTCGGGCCAATTTTGTGGCCAGAACAGACCCCGCATACTCGCCCGGCCCGCAAAAACTTTTGCCGCAGCCTGCAAACCGCCCCCCGACCGCTATAAGTGCGGTTCCGTGACCCTTTTGCGGGTCCAAACCCTATCCCCCGCCGCCGCGAGCCACCCGATTCCCCTTTCTCCTCTCCCAATTTCTCGCCGTCGGCGACCCTCCGCCCGCCTCCAGCCGCCATGTGGGGGCGAATGTGGAGCTCCGGACGTGGCTCCGGCAGCAGATCCAGCCGGGAGAGGGACCCGGAGCGCGAGCGGCGCGTCCGGTCCGACGACGCGCGGAAGCGCGGCGCGCGGAAGCGCGGCGCGCGGAAGTGGACCAACCGCGGGCTTTCGCCGCCGGCGAGCTTCGACCGTCGCGAGACGGTGGAGTACGACCGCTGGCACGCGTCGTTCTCCTCCGCGCGTTCTTCGTACGCCGGATCCTCTTCCTCCTCCGCCGCGGGCTTCCTGCCCGTGAAGAGGGAGTGGTCGGACGAGGAGGACGAACCGGAGCCGCCGGCGCCGTTCGCCTTCCTCCCGGTGAAGAAGCCCGAGGAGCCCGCTCCACCCGGCCGCCGCGGAGTCATCGTGCCCGAGGACTACGTCGCGGACTTCGACGCCGTCGCCGCCGCCATCGCCGAGCGG
>NC_057796.1:416995961-417005230 GCF_018294505.1 Triticum aestivum
ACGCGCGGAAGCGCGGCGCGCGGAAGCGCGGCGCGCGGAAGTGGACCAACCGCGGGCTTTCGCCGCCGGCGAGCTTCGACCGTCGCGAGACGGTGGAGTACGACCGCTGGCACGCGTCGTTCTCCTCCGCGCGTTCTTCGTACGCCGGATCCTCTTCCTCCTCCGCCGCGGGCTTCCTTCCCGTGAAGAGGGAGTGGTCGGACGAGGAGGACGAACCGGAGCCGCCGGCGCCGTTCGCCTTCCTCCCGGTGAAGAAGCCCGAGGAGCCCGCTCCACCCGGCCGCCGCGGAGTCATCGTGCCCGAGGACTACGTCGCGGACTTCGACGCCGTCGCCGCCGCCATCGCCGAGCGGAGCGTGCGCGAGGAGGAGGAGCGCCGACGCCACGCCGAGGAGCTCGAAGCCCTCGAGTGGCGGCAGGCGGTCGCCGACAACGTCGCCGCCAACGAGAAGGCGGACGAGTGGCGCCGCATCCGCAAGGAGCAGTCGAAGAAGTACGTCGATCTCTGCAGCTCCGGCGAGGAGGATTGAGCGTCCGGCTTCTCTCCGGCGTCGTCCAGTTGCCGCGACCTCGCCGCCGTCAGATCCGACCCCCTAGTACTAGTTTAACGTAGTATGTAGTATAACTATGCTTCTAGTTGTAATGAACTATGTAGTATGGCATGAACAATGTAGTATGTGATGAACTCTGTTCATTTGATCTTGGCATAGATAATCCAGTAAGGATAGTAGGAGAAGGGGAGAATTGCAATGATTTTTTTGTTTCTGAACACGGCAATGCACAAGAAACTTCAGGAGCATGGCAGAATATCATAGAAGTTAATGATGATGACTTTGGATGGGACATTGGAGCCATCGATGAAGTTTGTGCACAAGCTGAACCAAAGGCAAGGGAGCTAGTTGCAGGCTGTGCAGAAGCAGGAGCTGATCATTGTATGTACAACACACCAGAAAAAATGCACAAGCTAGAAGAAGAGGGATCAAACAGCAAGCACTACAGTAGCAGTAGCTCAGGAGAGCCAGTCTTACATAAACATGAGAGAAGGATCATCAAGCCTGGACCATGCAAGCGATCTCCATTCATGGACCTCGACGAGAAGAGAAGTATTTCGCTGCAAAGCTGAAGGCAATAGGCTATATTCATCGGTTATTTTACATGGCAGATTAAACGAAGAAGAATCACCAGACGAAGATACAAGGTACGACGAAACTTGTTTATGTTTCAAACAGTTTTTATTTTTCCTGCTGTGTAGTCTTTAGGCAAGTCACCCAAGTGTACAATGGCAATTTTAATTTGTAGTACAGGCAACTAAATCAAAAAAATATAATATATGCTAGAAGTAGAAGGAGGTAGGGGTGGGGGAGGGTGGGGTGGGGTGGTGTGTTTTTGGATTAGGTGGGGAGGTCTTGATCACAAAGAAGATAATGCATTGTCAATCTTATCTTTTTAATTCTTTTTTTTGTTCTTGTTTTATTTTGCAGCCCCATTGTCATCAACTACCACGGTTACCATGTTACTGTCAGGGAGCTTGCAAATTCAATGAGAAAAGAAGGATTCCTATTGTCTCATGTTGTTCAAATTGGCATTTTGTCGATTATAATGAACTTGCCACCAGACTCAAAGAAGGTGCTTATGCCCCTTAAGTTCTCGGTAAGAAAAGGAAAAATGTATCATCACTTGCCAATGTACATTTTCTTTTTCATTGCACACATGCCATTCGTTACTTGGATCATTCATTCTTTCTACACTTTTGTTGAAATCTTTTTTCAGATAAGGATGCAACAGATGGACTGCTTTGATACTAAAGAGATTGCATCGAAATTCAATAAATCCAATCGCTTGGACCGCAAAGACATGGTCAGTTTCTCTCACTACATCTCTGTTGGTGTGCACACATTAATTGCACTTCTTACACAATTATTATTTTCTAGTAGTTGCCTTATAGGAATTTCATAGTTTGTTCGACATCTTACAACTTTTTTCAGAAACAATTGTGTCCATCAGAAATCATTAGCATTTTTTTCTCCGTGCACAATGATAGAAGTTACATATATGCATATGGAAGCTGATTTCTTTTTTGAGTGAACATGTTCCATAATTGTTTTTTCATCCCCCAAAGTTGCTTGCATAACATCATCAAGTTGCCTGCACAACAACCTTAAGTTGCTTGCATAACACATCCCCTCATCATAATTGCTTTTTCACCCCCCAAGTTGCTTGCATAACATCTTTTTAAGTTGTCTCCATGCATGATAGCAGTTGCACACATACAAACCAGAACCGTAACTCTAGTTACGAGAACCAACACATTTTTCTTCAACTATCTAACACCCTTTTTGTCTGGTCATCATTTATGCAGATCATGTTTCCTGTTTTAGAGAACATTGACCCTTCAAAGCCAGTCACAGGGAACCATTATTGGGTTTTCAATGTTAATATAAGAGACCGAAGGTTCGAGGTACTTGATTCATGGAGAACTCTTGAATCCCCATCGCTTGATAGGTGTGCAAGGGCCGTAGTTGCAAGCTTCCGCAGTCTATGGGGACTGCACTACCCCAAGTCACATGTTGTCCTGGACAACTTCGGGCTTGTCAACATTGATGTTCCAAGGCAAAATAATGAGTAAGTACCCATAAGCCCCTAGATCTTTTTTCCCACAAGTATGAACATGCCAATAAGTCAATAAAAATGTTTAACTTACGGCTCGTGTTTCTGTGAAACAATTTGTTTGTATAGTGTTGACTGCGGGGTTTATGCTCTTACAATTGCCAATGGATGGGAGGCAAGGAACGTTCCAAGTTTTACACCTGATGATATCCCAAACATCAGGAAGCAGCTGACTATTCAATGGGTTGACAGCATTCACAACAAGGCACCATGGAAAGACGTCCTCAAATTAACATAGGTTAGTTTTTTACCTCAATGTTTTTGCTATTTAAATCTTTTTTTAATTTGCATGAACTCCTCAATTTCTCTGTCGTTTTTTAATAGCCTTAAGAAGTAATTAAAGTTACCTTGTATTAACTTGCAACGAAGCCAGAGAGTGGTCGCTTTTTGAAACTGGTTTTCTGCCAAAAAAATTGAAAAATTGGAATTTATCCTTTATTCTTATGTTAAGGCACTTCGGGTATCTTAGTGTAGTTTATTTAGACAAAAACATGGCTTAGTTGCACAAAGCGACACAACATGAGTTAGTTGCATAGTTTTATCATGCAACTTGCAAAAATAGATTTTAGGAGTTGCCTGCCCACAGATCAAATGATACAAAAATAACTCGCATAGGAGTTGCTTGTAGTTAAAGGAGACAAGCCCCTAATTGCCAAAATAAAAAGCAGAGGTTGAACTTAAAAAACAACCTTTCTCCCATTAAGACATCATAACCATAAAATCTTAGATAGATAACAGGTAGGCTAAGGTAACTCATAGACATAAAAGAGTAGCAACATCCCATTCATAAACAAAAAATTAATTCCCACACATGCGTTCTACCAGCATTCTTTCTTTGCAGAATCTTATACCCAAATATTGTCAAAATTGCCCAATGTCCATCAAACCAATCTCGTCTTGCATAGTGCTGAATTGTGGTCTGTAGAACTACAATAACTGCACTTGTTCTTCCTCTTGGGGTGCAGCTCTAGAGCTGATTGAATCCTCCGTTGCTTCGCTCTTCCTTTTGTTGTCGATTTTGGAGGGTCTCTAGGAATGGCAGGGTCTGCCGTGGCAGTAGGATAAACAAGATCAGGATCAAGTATAGGAGCACCTTCAGGAATGGCAGGTCCTTTGCCCCGTGACGCAACCCCTAGCTGTACGCGTTCATCACTGGTAGTTTGTGGAGAAGGAACCAACAGCGGGTCTGCATTTTGTCGGGAAAATGTTGAGCATATGGCATATTGTCCAGAACCACTAGGCGAGTTCAATGTTTGCGGGGCAGTCCATGCCATTAGCCCACCACTAGTAGCACTTGTGTTTGGCGGCAGATACACAATTGCTGGTGGCCTGGGTTGTTGTGCATACCCTCTGGGACCCCTGGGACGTTGTTCAGTTCGGGCGGGATGTGTGGCAGGAGACATGGCTTCTGGAGCAAGGTCTCTGTTTTGTAGAGTAGGATCTCTAGGTTGCAGTATGGGGCCCCGGGGTTGAGGAACACACATCCTTGTTGCTTGTGCAGGCATCCTGGGTGCAGGCATTCTCGGTGGAGGTGGAGGGCGCCAACTTGCTGGCACAGGGCCGTAGTGTACTGGAGTGGGGCCCTTTTGAAATGGTGCAGTTGCTGAAGATGCTTGCTCATGCAGAGCAGTGTTCATAGGGCTAGGAACTTTCGTCGCGGCACTTTTTTGATGCGGTGTAGAAGTAGGCTGTTGAGTTCTCGGACCAGGTGGTGCTTGCACAGGCCCATTAGGTGGTGGTGCAGGTTGATTAGCCTTGTGACTACTTGACGTAGCAGGGTTACCACTTCCTGGCGGTACTGAAGAACTAGGCGGCGGTGGAGGCCCACCAGGGTTGCTACTAGATGATGCCGCTGTCTTTTTTTCCTTGACAACTTCAGATTTTTAATTTCTTGCCGTGTTGCACGCATATGTTTCTTTACAATGTCTGTAGCAGCATCAGATGCGCTAGCTTCGCGGGCAAGATTTGCAAAATCCATTTGCATGTTTGCAAGCCGAATCTCTTTCTTTGACTGTTCTGGTAACTCATCGGGCTCATGATCACGAGCAGGTGGTGCATCTGGTATTGCCAGTGGAGTCCATCTGCGAATGATGTACTTCTCAGGGATTTTATTGACACCCAGTTGCGTGAAAACTTTCAAAATATGGCAACAAAGCATGCCATCCCTGTCCATTCTGCAACATTCACATCTATAGTCTTCAACACTTGGTTCACATGTCACGTAGTAGCTTCTAGATCCATACTTCACAACCCACTCCTGGTTGGGGTAAACTTCATACAAGTTAGAACCATGAGGTCGTACATTATGCCTCGCAATCAACGCAAACTCTGTTCGAAACTTAACATACAAGTCCCTGGTGTAGGCCTCATAAGCTTGCTTCTCAATGGGGTAAGATGACCATAGTTCAGTCTGCAAATGCTCTGTTTTATAGTCTTTGGCACCTTCTCGGACTAGTATGTGGGTTTGAATTTTTTGGTACTGCTTCACGAAGTTCAAGATGGATTTATGTGGGTTCACATATCGCTGAAGGACAGCGTTGAACCCCTCACTGCGCTGGGTTGATTGCAAGAAAGGGAAGAACTGGTGCTTGAAGTAACAAGGAGCCCACGTTTCCCGGTAGTTATATAGATTCTCAAAGTGGGTGTCAAGCATACCCTCATACTTCAACAACAGAGCATTCCATCATGTCTCAAACTCTGGTGTCAAGCTGAAGTCAACACATTCATTGAAATCACGTGACAAACCAGGGTTTCGCGCCAACATTGATCCAAGCTTCTCTTGTGCCTTCTTCATTATATGCCAACGGCAACAATGATGCACACTCGTAGGAAACATCTTTTTGATGGATTGTGCCATCGCAATGTCTTGGTCAGTTATGATGTTGGTTGGTGCTATACCATTCATTGCCTCAAGGAACGTCTCAAACAACCAATCAAAGCTCGATGCCATTTCTTGCCTAACAAAGCCGCAGCCCAACATGAATGACTGCCCATGTCTATTAATTCCAATAAACGGGGCAAAGGGCATGCTGTACATGTTAGTCATATATGTAGTGTCAAACGAGATGCAATCGTGGTAAGCCTCGACATAAGCTTTCCTAGCTGCACCGTCAACCCAGAAAATGTTCTCCACCCTGTCCTCCTCATCGTACTTTATCTTATAAAAGAAGTCTGGATCATCTTTTTGTTGATCTTTGAAGTAGGCAACTGTCTCAATCATATCTCCTTCTTTGGTGGCATCTTTGTTTAACATTGTCTTCAGGTTTGTAATGTTAGTACCATAGGGGACGCTCAGCTCTGTGCCACAGAAGTCTGACATAATATGCATCATATGCCCTGAAAAGTAGTTTATAAAAAACATTTTCATAAAGTAACAGATTTTTATGCATGGCACTGAGAAGTAGTTTATAGGCAGCAATTCAGACGCACAAAAACATGTGAAAATGCGCAGGCAAGCTCAGGACATGGTTTGAGCAAGTACTAACTTATGGTCAAGCAAGTAGTACAACTAGACTAATATATGTGCACACACCAAACCATTTTGATTGTTCAGGGAAAGTCCTACTTGTATTTTTTTCACACAACCCAATACATGAAAAGTGTGCAACAAGTGCAGGCAAGTTGAGGACATGTTTTGAGCAAGTGCTAACACCTGGGCAAGCAACTAGCACAACAAGACTAATTACTGCACACTAACAAATCATTTAGCGTCAAGGGGAATGAGTGCTTACAAGCACATGCAAGTTGTGCCCTTCACTTTGAGCAAGTACTAACAGTAGACCTCCAACTCTGCTCAGCAAAACTAATCTAGTTTAGGACCATGTTTTCGAGCAACTACCAAACTCATGGTCAAGCAAATTGCTCAACAAAACTAACCTAATCAACCCCCAGCAGTAACAAAGGAAACATCAAAAACAATAAAGGAAAGGAATTGAACATCTTAACACGTTCTAGGGCATGAGCCAAATACCACACTTAAAAAGACCAGCAGGCAAGCATTAAATTGGTGTTCAGCAACTTAGACAAAAAACACAGGCAAGCTAGTGATCATTTTTCACCTGTAGTTAAATTGCAGTTGTGAAGATGTGTTAGGAATGCCCTTTCTTCTGGAGGTATCCCTTGGTGCGATCGCAAGTACTTCTTCAAAGATGGCTTGTCTACTAACTTATGGTTATGCTCACCAACATAGTACACCACCTCCCAACGACCATCTACTAGTTTCACCACCATCTTGGCCTTGCAACCAGTTTGAATTATTTTATCTCGCTTTCGTTTCTTGCTTTTCTTTTTTAACTTACTTTCATCATCAAGAAAGACAATATCATCATCTTCGTCAACATGTTCTGCCTGATCAATAATTTTGTCTAGGACAGGGGGCTTTTCTGCACCTCCATCATCCTCTGTAGGTTTTCGAAACTTGTTGCAAACAAATTGCTGCTTTACCAACATACGAGTGTTGCCAGTTCTCCTTGTTGTATTCATTTTGATGGAAAACCCAAGCTGTAGAGCATACGCATTGTAGTGCTCCTTTGCACCTTCCAAAGTGTCAAACCTCATCCCCACGTAAGGTTCCTTGGGCTGTGACCATGCCTCGTCATCGTTCTCACCAACCAAGCCTGCCAAACTGTTTCCAACAGTCCCACCTGTTCCACCTGCGGTGCTAGTGTCAAGAAGCATGTGTTCATCCATCTCTGTTGCTGCCGCTGGATGTGTAGTTGCTTCTACCGTTGCACCCATATCTGTAGGCATAGTTTGCACCACATGTGTCGAAGCATTGTGTGCGGCGACAGGGTTGGCAGATTCAGCCAGAAACTCAGCATTGTTAGCTCCACCAAGTGGGGTGCTCTGTTGTGTGCAATATAAAGGATCAAGTATATTCATGTCATGAACAAAAGCAAACTCTGGCATATCTTCCTCTGGTACTTCATTTAGGTCAACCATATTCCAAACCTGCATTTTTACACCATGAAAAGACATCAAATCTGAGAAGAGGCAAGCAGTTAATACTTTTTTTAAAAATGGGGACAAGCACCGTATAATCTTTTGTATGAAAGTTTTGTGCTACAACATTTTTGTCTAATCCTTTTTTAATCATTGGCAGACATCAAATCACTAGGTTGAAGCAAACAGTTGAAGCACAAGTCATCGGGCAGCATTGGGCAGCTTCTTATTGAAAGAGTGTATTCATCATGGAAATATCAGCAATTATCATGAAGAATGCAATGGGATACTTCTACTTTTAGTTGAAAGTAATCTAGGAATAGGAGCAGCATCACTACTTTAGTTGAGTGACATGGTCTGTCATGTTCACTAGTATCACTTTTATTACTGTATCTTATGGCAAGATTTACCTCCTACTAGGACCTGTTTTAATTTTTTTGTCTGTTTTTGCTCTTTTTTCTTACTTCATAATGCTGGAGCATAGCACAGATTTGTCCCAGATTTTTTGTTCTTGCCTATCGTTTTTTTATCCGAGGATGCGCATTCCATTTTCCAATGGAGAATAATGGTTGCAGCTCCACCCATCCTCCCGATTAACATCCAGCAATGAAGCATTTCTGCTCCACACAGAACCTTCTATAGGTAAGTTGACTTATGTATGTAGCATCATTATTTTTCCATGATCAAATATATTGTAAGGTCCAAATGTTTTTACAAGATTTGCTTGTCTGTTATGATGCATTTTCCCTATGATAGTATGGAAGTTGCCATGATTTTTTGTGTAAGTAGATAAAGTAACTCTTCATCCTGTTCATGTAGCACCACCATTTTTTTGATACGAACTGTTTTGCATTTTTGCCAAAAACTTTCATGTAAGTTGCTATGCTTTTTTGTTCAAGCACATGAAGTTTTGTTTTAAAAACATAGCAACTAGCAAATCTGAAGGTTTTCAACAGTCAATTTTTGTTTTTTTGCTCATACACATTTTTTATGTTCATACAAGCAGGTACACCACAGACATCATATCTCCAAGAGCATTCAATAAGAAAGTTACATGGAATCTACCACATTGAGCCAAGGAGGTGAGAAAACTGATCTACAATTAAAACATCAAAGCATCATACATTTATAAGCAAGTTAGGTTACTAAAGTAGTGATGCTGCAACCACATTTAGGAGTTTTTGCATCTTAGGTTACTTTCAAGTTTTTGTTCATACCAGTATGTTTTCTCTTGAAACCAACACTCATCTGCTTAAAACCATCTTTTTTTTGCTTATGCCTAGCTTTTTATGATCTGCACTTTGTCCGTTCCACAGACATGCTAACAAAACTGCACAGTTTATTAGTTCAACAGCACCAAGTTTTTACACACGACTTGCCTGCCTATTGTGTTGCAGTTGCCTAAACAATGCATATAAGTTGCCACTTATAAGTTGCTCACAAAACTGCACAACTTATTAGTTCAACAGTACCAAGTTTTTACACACGACTTGCCTGCCTATTGTGTTGCAGTTGCCTAAACAATGCATATAAGTTGCCACTTATAAGTTGCTCACAAAACTGCACAACTTATTAGTTCAACAGCACCAAGTTTTTACACACGACTTGCCTGCCTATTGTGTTGCAGTTGCCTAAACAATGCATATAAGTTGCCACTTTTT
>NC_057796.1:417005240-417027381 GCF_018294505.1 Triticum aestivum
AAGTTACATGGAATCTACCACATTGAGCCAAGGAGGTGAGAAAACTGATCTACAATTAAAACATCAAAGCATCATACATTTATAAGCAAGTTAGGTTACTAAAGTAGTGATGCTGCAACCACATTTAGGAGTTTTTGCATCTTAGGTTACTTTCAAGTTTTTGTTCATACCAGTATGTTTTCTCTTGAAACCAACACTCATCTGCTTAAAACCATCTTTTTTTTGCTTATGCCTAGCTTTTTATGATCTGCACTTTGTCCGTTCCACAGACATGCTAACAAAACTGCACAGTTTATTAGTTCAACAGCACCAAGTTTTTACACACGACTTGCCTGCCTATTGTGTTGCAGTTGCCTAAACAATGCATATAAGTTGCCACTTATAAGTTGCTCACAAAACTGCACAACTTATTAGTTCAACAGCACCAAGTTTTTACACACGACTTGCCTGCCTATTGTGTTGCAGTTGCCTAAACAATGCATATAAGTTGCCACTTTTTTAATACAAACCTTTGTAGGATCAGTATAATGACAGGCTAAAAGCATGTAGTGATTAAGAGCATCTCAAATGTAGTAGTTAAATTGCATTATGTATGTCAACAACAACATTTTCTCACGATGAATAACTTGGACTTCTAAGGTTCTAAGACTTGCTTGCCTGTCACTTGTGCATTTGCCCAAAATAGCATGAAAGTTGTTTTGTTTACATGCAAGTAGATGAAGCATCTAGTGACTAAGAGAACCTGAAAACAGCAGATTAGATGGCTTTTTTTACAGAGGTGTTTATATGTTCTTGTACACAGGGGGACTTATATGTCGCGGGAGAAAATTTGGCTTTCCGAATACTGATGAGAAACAGCAAAATCAAGTGGAAGGAGCTGAGAGATCTGACCTCAAAAATTACAGCCCTGCCCTTTTTCTCTTGTTTTTCCCCTTCTCAGATCAGAGAAGATTTAAGAGGAGAAGCAACTAATCAATACACCATTGCAGGTCATCTGAAGGTTTTCTTGTTGGGGTACGCAGTAATTTCAAAAATTTCCTACGGACACGCAAGATCATGGTGATATAGCAACAAGAGGGGAGAGTGTCGTCCACGTACCCGCGTGGACCGTAAGTGGAAGCGTTATGACAACGCGGTTGATGTAGTCATACGTCTTCACGTTTCGACCGATCCAAGTACCGAACGCACGGCACCTTCGAGTTCAGCACACGTTCAGCTCGATGACGTCCCACGAACTACGATCCAGCAGAGCTTCGAGGGAGAGTTTCGTCAGCACGACGGCGTGATGACGGTGATGATGATGCTACCGACGCAGGGCTTCGCCTAAGCACCGCTACGATATGATCGAGGTGGATTATGGTGGAGGGGGGCACCGCACACGGCTAAGAGATCAATGATCAATTGTTGTGTCTCCAAGGGGTGCCCCCTTCCCCGTATATAAAGGAGTGGAGGAGGGGGAGGGCCGGCCCTCTCTATGGCGTGCCCTAGGGGAGTCCTACTCCCACCGGGAGTAGGATTCCCCCTTTCCTAGTAGAACTAGGAGCCCTTCCAAGTAGTAGGAGTAGGAGAGAAGGAAAGGGAAAAGATAAGAGAAGGAAGGAGGGGGCGCCGCCCCTCCCCCTAGTCCAATTCGGACTAAGCCTTGGGGGGGGGGGGCGCCCAGCCTCCCCCATCTCTTTTCCCTAAAGCCCAATAAGGCCCATATACTCCCCGGCGAATTCCCGTAACTCTCCGGTACTCCGAAAAATACCCGAATCACTCGGAACCTTTCCGATGTCCGAATATAGTCGTCCAATATATCGATCTTTACGTCTCGACCATTTTGAGACTCCTCATCATGTCCCCGATCTCATCCGGGACTCCGAACTACTTTAGGTACATCAAAACACATAAACTCATAATACAAATCGTCACAGAACTTTAAGCGTGCGGACCCTACGGGTTCGAGAACTATGTAGACATGACCGAGACTCGTCTCCGGTCAATAACCAATAGCGGAACCTGGATGCTCATATTGGCTCCTACATATTCTACGAAGATCTTTATCGGTCAAACCGCATAACAACATACGTTGTTCCCTTTGTCATCGGTATGTTACTTGCCCGAGATTCGATCGTCGGTATCTCAATACCTAGTTCAATCTCGTTACCGGCAAGTCTCTTTACTCGTTCCGTAATGCATCATCCTGCAACTAACTCATTAGTTGCATTGCTTGCAAGGCTTATAGTGATGTGCATTACCGAGAGGGCCCAGAGATACCTCTCCGACAATCGGAGTGACAAATCTTAATCTCGATCTATGCCAACTCAACAAGTACCATCGGAGACACCTGTAGAGCACCTTTATAATCACCCAGTTATGTTGTGACGTTTGGTAGCACACAAAGTGTTCCTCCGGTAATCGGGAGTTGCATAATCTCATAGTCATAGGAACATGTATAAGTCATGAAGAAAGCAATAGCAGTAAACTAAAACGATCAAGTGCTAAGCTAACGGAATGGGTCAAGTCAATCACATCATTCTCCTAATGATGTGATCCCGTTTATCAAATGACAACTCATGTCTATGCTTAGGAAACTTAACCATCTTTGATCAACGAGCTAGTCAAGTAGAGGCATACTAGTGACACTCTGTTTTGTCTATGTATTCACACATGTATTATGTTTCCGGTTAATACAATTCTAGCATGAATAATAAAAATTTATCATGAAATAAGGAAATAGATAATAACTTTATTATTGCCTCTAGATCAACGAGCTAGTCAACGAGGAGCAAGGTATTCTCTGCAAGCACTGAAATTATCGGTAACAGATAGTTTTGTGATAAGGTAATTTGTAAAGGATAACAAGTAACAAAAGTAAATAAAGTGCAGCAAGATGGCCCAATCCTTTTTGTAGCAAAGGACAAGCCTGGACAAACTCTTATATAGAGAAAAGCGCTCCCGAGGACACATGGGAATTATCGTCAAGCTAGTTTTCATCACGTTCATATGATTCGCGTTCGGTACTTTGATAATTTGATATGTGGGTGGACCGGTGCTTGGGTGCTGTCCTTACTTGGACAAGCATCCCACTTATGACTAACTCCTATTGCAAGCATCCACAACTACAAAAGAAGTATTAAGGTAAACCTAACCATAGCATGAAAGATATGGATCCAAATCAGCCCCTTATGAAGCAACACATAAACTAGGGTTTAAGCTTCTGTCACTCTAGCAACCCATGATCTACTTATTACTTCCCAATGCCTTCCTCTAGGCCCAAATAATGGTGAAGTGTCATGTAGTCGACGTTCACGTGACACCACTAGAGGAGAGACAACATACATCTCATCAAAATATCGAACGAATACCAAATTCACGTGACTACTAATAGCAAGACTTCTCCCATGTCCTCAGGAACAAACGTAACTACTCACAAAGCATATTCATGTTCATAATCATAGGAGTAGTAATATGCATATAGGATCTGAACATATGATCTTCCACCAAATAAACCAACTAGCATCAACTACAAGGAGTAATCAACACTAATAGCAACCTACAGGTACCAATCTCAGACTTAGAGACAAGAATTGGATACAAGAGATGAACTAGGGTTTGAGAGGAGATGGTGCTGGTGAAGATGTTGATGGAGATTGGCCCCCTCCTGATGAGAGGAGCGTTGGTGATGACGATGGCGATGATTTCCCCCTCCCGGAGGGAAGTTTCCCAGGCAGAACAGCTCCGCCGAAGCCCTAGATTGGTTCCACCAAGGTTCCTCCTCGTGGCGGCGGAGTTTCATCCCGAAAGCTTTCTTATGATTTTTTCTCGGACGAAAGACTTCATATAGCAGAAGATGGGCACCGGAGGGCCACCAGGGGGCCCACGAGGCAGGGGGCGCGCCCAGGGGGGTAGGGCGCGCCTCCCACCCTCGTGGCCAGGGTGTGGCCCCCTCTGGTACCAGTATTTTGTATTAATTCCAAAAGTGACTTCCGTGAAGTTTCAGGACTTTTGGAGCTGTGCAGAATAGGTCTCTAATATTTGCTCCTTTTCCAGCCCAGAATTCCAGCTGCCGGCATTCTCCCTCTTCATGTAAACCTTATAAAA
Source organism: Triticum aestivum (assembly GCF_018294505.1). Lineage (NCBI taxonomy): Eukaryota > Viridiplantae > Streptophyta > Magnoliopsida > Poales > Poaceae > Triticum > Triticum aestivum. Next base: position 417,009,327 of record NC_057796.1, read on the forward strand.
TAAGAGAGAATAGGCATAAGTATTGTGACATAATGTGTAATAACAGCCCATAACGCAATAAATATCGATATAAAAGCATGATGCAAAATGGACGTATCACCTAGCGGTGCATCAAGGACATAATTCTTCTGTGCAGCAATGAGGATAATCCTCAGATCACGGATCCAATCCGCATCATTGCTACTAACATCTTTCAACTTAGTTTTCTCTAGGAACATATCAAAAATAAAACAGGGGAGCTAAATGCGAGCTATTGATCTACAACATAGATATGCTAATACTACCAGGACTAAGTTCATGATAAATTAAAGTTCAATTAATCATATTACTTAAGAACTCCCACTTAGATAGACATCCCTCTAATCATCTAAGTGATCACGTGATCCATATCAACTAAACCATGTCCGATCATCACGTGAGATGGAGTAGTTTTCAATGGTGAACATCATTATGTTGATCATATCTACTATATGATTCACGCTCGACCTTTCGGTCTCAGTGTTCCGAGGCCATATCTGCATATGCTAGGCTTGTCAAGTTTAACCCGAGTATTCTGCATGTGCAAAACTGGCTTGCACCCGTTGTATGTGAACGCAGAGCTTATCACACCCAATCATCATGTGGTGTCTCGGCACGACAAACTTTTGCAACGGTGCATACTCAGGGAGAACACTTGTACCTTGAAATTTAGTGAGAGATCATCTTATAATGCTACTGTCGATCTAAGCAAAATAAGATGCATAAAGGATAAACATCACATGCAATCAATATAAGTGATATGATAGGGCCATCATCATCTTGTGCCTTTGATCTCCATCTCCAAAGCACCGTCATGAACTCATGATCACCATCGTCACCGGCGCGACACCTTGATCTTCATCATAGCATCGTTGTCGTCTCACCAACTATTGCTTCTACGACTATCGCTACCGCTTAGTGATAAAGTAAAGCAATTACAGGGCGATTGCATTGCATACAATAAAGCGACAACCATATGGCTCCTGCCAGTTGCCAATAACTCGTTTACAAAACATGATCATCTCATACAATAAATATAGCATCATGTCTTGACCATATCACATCACAACATGCCCTGCAAAAACAAGTTAGACGTCCTCTACTTTGTTGTTGCAAGTTTTATGTGGCTGCTACGGGCTGAGCAAGAACTGTTCATACCTACGCATCAAAGTGTTGTTTTAACCTTCTCAAGGACCGGGCGTAGCCACACTCGGTTCAACTAAAGTTGGAGAAATTGACACCCGCCAGCCACCTGTGTGCAAAGCACGTCGGTAGAACTAGTCTCGCGTAAGCGTACGCGTAATGTCGGTCCGGGCCGCTTCATCCAACAATACCGCCGAATCAAAGTATGACATGCTGGTAAGCAGTATGACTTGTATCACCCACAACTCACTTGTGTTCCACTCGTGCATATAACATCTATGCATAAAACCTGGCTCGGATGCCACTGTTGGGGTACGTAGTAATTTCAAAAATTCCTACGCACACGCAAGATCATGGTGATGCATAGCAACGAGAGGGGAGAGTGTCGTCCACGTACCCTCGTAGACCGTAAGCGGAAGTGTTATGACAACACGGTTGATGTAGTCGTACGTCTTCACGATTTGACCGATCCAAGTACCGAACGCATGTCACCTCCGAGTTCAGCACACGTTCAGCTCGATGATGTCCCACGAACTCCGATCCAGCAGAGCTTCGAGGGAGAGTTCCGTCAGCACGACGACGTGATGACGGTGATGATGATGCTACCGACGCAGGGCTTCGCCTAAGCACCGCTACAATATGATCGAGGTGGATTATGGTGGAGGGGGGCACCGCACACGGCTAAGAGATCAATGATCAATTGTTGTGTCTCCAAGGGGTGCCCCCTTCCCCGTATATAAAGGAGTGGAGGAGGGCGAGGGCCGGCCCTCTCTATGGCGCGCCCTAGGGGAGTCCTACTCCCACCGGGAGTAGGATTCCCCCTTTCCTAGTAGAACTAGGAGCCCTTCCAAGTAGTAGGAGTAGGAGAGAAGGAAAGGGAAAAGAGAAGAGAAGGAAGGAGGGGGCGCCGCCCCTCCCCCTAGTCCAATTTGGACTAAGCCTTGGGGGGGGGGGGGCAGCCTCCCCTCTCTCTTTCCCCTAAAGCTCAATAAGGCCCATATACTCCCCCGCGAATTCCCTAACTCTCCGGTACTCCGAAAAATACCCGAATCACTCGGAACCTTTCCGATGTCCAAATATAGTCGTCCAATATATCGATCTTTACGTCTCGACCATTTCGAGAATCCTCGTCATGTCACTCCGAACTACCTTCGGTACATCAAAACACATAAACTCATAATACAAATCGTCACAGAACTTTAAGCGTGCGGACCCTACGGGTTCGAGAACTATGTAGACATGACCGAGACTCGTCTCCGGTCAATAACCAATAGCGGAACTTGGATGCTCATATTTGCTCCTACATATTCTACGAAGATCTTTATCGGTCAAACGGCATAACAACATACGTTGTTCCCTTTGTCATCGGGTATGTTACTTGCCCGAGATTCGATCGTCGGTATCTCAATACCTAGTTCAATCTCGTTACCGGCAAGTCTCTTTACTCGTTCCGTAATGCATCATCCCGCAACTAACTCATTAGTTGCATTGCTTGCAAGGCTTATAGTGATGTGCTCTACCGAGAGGGCCCAGAGATACCTCTTCCACAATCGGAGTGACAAATCCTAATCTCGATCTATGCCAACTCAATAAGTACCATCGGAGACACCTGTAGAGCACCTTTATAATCACCCAGTTATGTTGTAACGTTTGGTAGCACACAAAGTGTTCCTCCGGTAATCGGGAGTTGCATAATCTCATAGTCATAGGAACATGTATAAGTCATGAAGAAAGCAATAGCAGTAAACTAATACGATCAAGTGCTAAGCTAATGGAATGGGTCAAGTCAATCACATCATTCTCCTAATGATGTGATCTCGTTTATCAAATGACAACTCATGTCTATGCTTAGGAAACTTAACCATCTTTGATCAACGAGCTAGTCAAGTAGAGGCATACTAGTGACACTCTGTTTTGTCTATGTATTCACACATGTATTATGTTTCCGGTTAATACAATTCTAGCATGAATAATAAACATTTATCATGAAATAAGGAAATAGATAATAACTTTATTATTGCCTCTAGGGCATATTTCTTTCATTTCTTGCCGCCATTACAAGGGATCTGAAGGTCTAATGGATCTTGTTGGAGCGTGGGCAAGTAATCTGTGCCTTACTTGGGGGAGAAGAAGATGGCTGGGTGGGTAGGTAATGGAGGTGGAAGCAACCGCCGGGTGTAAGGTATGGGGGAGGAAGAGCACGTGAGGAGGGGACCAATAGATATCGCGTGGAGAGGAGGCTGGTTGGGTCGGGACGAAGGAACCGGTGGCTGGGGGCGAGGGAATCGGCGGGCTGTGGGCCTTACCTTTTCTGTACTAGGGGGGACCGGAACTTACCTTATTTGGCTGGGCCGCCAGGAAACGCTAGGGAGGAGCCGACTGCTCCCTAGACGCGTCCTATTTAGTATACGAGCCTTGCCGTGCCAGCCCGCGTGCCTCTCTGTCAGGCCCAGGCACAACACTATAGTTGAGCTAGTCGGCGGTGTCGGCCCGCATGGGTCGCGTGCTTTAGGCCTTATCGGCTAGTTTTGGGTCATATACATAGAAAATTAAATAAACAAACAAGTTGTGGCATGCCCGTCACAGCCCCAGGTATGCCACGTGTTAGGCACGCCCAACTATATATGTGTTGGGTCGGGCATGCATGCTAACGGATTGACATGCGGCACAAGTGGCCAAGTTTGCGTCCACCCAAAAAATCATCCGACTGGCCGTATCATACTTCTCCACGACTTTTGCAATGATGAGAAAGAGATTAGTGTGCATCTAAAAGCGACGGTGAAAGCACTTCTCTTGATAGGTTGGATTTTGGTCAGAATAATCTCTCACAAATGTATGCGGCCAAATTGCAATCCTCTCCTCAGCCATCGAATATCATCATTGAAAATCATGCCAAGAACAATTTGGAAGTCATAGGCATCTTCTACCTGTTCGGATGATGATGAGTCCCCGAAGATCATCTCTTGCAACCTCTTCGTCTTCAATTCGAATGACTCGGTTCAATTCAATTGTACAAAACGAAATGAGACAATTTTTTTTTTAAAATAACTCACCTAGGCCAACTGTCAAACCTTTGGTATGCGGTGGTGGTGTACCGGCCGACCGGCGAAGTTGAGGCCAAACTAGCTGGCGGTGATGCGTGAGAATGACCTACAAGGGTGCGTACGCACGGTCAGATGCGGTGGCCGCCAACAAGGAAGAAGATCCAAGGCGATATCTGACGAATCGGTCTAGTTGGTAGTGGTGGCGATTCACCTCGATTCCGGTGATCATGATGGTCGGCGAAGTGCTCGGACTCGGCAGAATGGCGGCGAGCGCTAAGGGAGGTGTTGAGGTAGCGGTGGATAGTCGCCCGTGGTTCGCCTGCGATGAAGCACCAGGGGCGGGGAGGTGGTAAAGTGGCCTAAAAGTTTACTCGGCGTGGTCGAGGCCGAGTGTTTTTAGGTGCCCGCTAGGCCGAGGAGTAAATCTTTTACAGACGCAGTCTGTCTCTTCTGCCGGCATGAGCCAACTCAGAACACTAGTTTTTTTCGAGACAAAAGGAAAGGCCGATTCATTGAAGAATTGGCTATGCAATGAAGGTTTTCCTGCAACAGTGATCTTTGCTGTCAGTTCACAGCAGAGAGAGAGAGAGAGAGAGCGCGTCGCTGCCTTTCCAGATTAGCGGCATCTCTATCCTGATTGCTGCCACACCAGGCTTGGACGTTGCAAAGGTTCATCATTTGATTAACTTGGCACCACTGCTACTCAAGGAGATCGAAGGGGTTAGGGGAGTGCGCGCTTGGCAAGACCTGTTCACGCCAAGGCGCAACACGCGATCGTCCGGGGCTATTGGTCACAGCAAGAAGTCTAGAGCAACGGCAGCAGAGACAGTCCTGCTCAAAGCTCTCGGGATCACGGATGACAACCTGGCGGTACCGGAGGATGCGCTAGGACAGCTGCGGGCGATGATTGCGGCCATTTCTGGGAAGATCATCCCGACTAACCTGGCTGGTGAGATGGAGCGTACGGCGTGGGTGTCTACCTAGGCCGGTGGTGCCGGGGACCCGGAGACCTACCTTTTCCATGTCATACGCAGCGATGGAGTTGGTGTGCTGGAACGTTAGGGGGCTAAATAGCTCGGCTAAGAAAAAGAGTCTAAGGGAGTTTGTGGACACAGTCCGGGTGGCTATCATATGTATACTAGAGACGAAACTAGAGAGGGTGGATCAATTCACTATAATGCAATGTTTGGGGCTAGCCTACGATGGCTTTGCTTACTTGCCGGCTTCAGAGACGAGGGGTGGCATTATGGTGGGATGGGATTCTTCTAAAGTGTAGCTGACGAATTTCGCGTTTGACACAAACTTCCTCACGGGTTTTGTGTCACCAAGAGAAGGACCTGCTTGGTGGTTGTTGGTGGTATATGGGCCGCAGACGGACACGCAGAAAATTGCTTTTCTGGGAGAACTTGCTGATAGGAGGTCGCTACGCCCAGGCCCTGGTTGGTCATTGGCGACTTTAACTTGATCTTGCAAGCTACGGACAAGAACAACAATAGGATTGACAGAAGGATGATGGGGAAGTTCAAAAGATTCGTAGACGACAATGCCCTGAAAGAGTTGTTTCTGCATGGACGGAGGTTCACATGGAGTAATGAGAGGGAGGCTCCAACGTTGACCAAAATTGATAGGGCTTTCGTTTCGGTGGATTGGGAGCTGGATCATCCAGAGTGTCTGCTCCAAGCAATGTCAACATCCACTTCTGATCACTGCCCCCTCTTTCTGGCGCTCGAGGAACACTTACAACCAAGGAGGAGATTCAGGTTTGAACTATTCTGGGTCAAAATCGAGGGATTCTTGGATGCGGTCAAGGAAGCATGGGTGTGTGATGAGGGTATCACGGATCCCTTTCACCGGCTGGATGTTTTACTAAGGAACACTGCCAAGTTTCTCACAGCGTGGGGACAGAGGAGAGTTGGAAACATCAAACTCCAAATTGCGTGTGCAAATCTGGTCATACAATGGTTCGACTGCACGCAGGAGTCCAGGTCTTTGACGGAGGGTGAAAGGTGGCTTAGGGCTTCCCTCAAGCACTTGGTTCTAGGGCTGGCATCCTTGGAGAGAACGCTTGCCAGGCAAAGATCCCGTATCAGATGGATGCAAGATGGAGATGCCAACACCACCCTGTTTCATTAGATCGCCAACGGAAGGAAAGCTAAAAACTTCATCCCAGCGCTGTTGGTCGAGGGGCAGGTCATTACAGATCAACTGGGTAAAGAGAGGGCCTTCTTCGAGGAGTACAAGGAACTGCTAGGGAAAGACAAGGCTAGGGAGCATACGATTGACCTAGAATTTCTGAACTTACCTAGGGTGGATCTATCAGAGCAGGACCTGATCTTTCAAGAAGGCGAGATTTGGGAGGTGATTAAAGAGATGCCAGTGGAGAGAGCCCCAGGGCCGGATGGGTTCATTGGGATTTTTTCCAGAAAGCCTGGGAGATAGTAAAGAAGGATGTGATTGCGGCCATGAACAAACTATTCTTGAACAATGGCCACGGATTCGGCAGGCCGAACCAGGCACTAATTGCGCTTATACCTAAATCCCCGGAGGCTTGCAAGGTGAAGGATTTCATACCCATATGTCTGCTCCACAGTGCCCCAAAAATTGCATCAAAGCTATTGGCGTCGAGGGTTAGCAAACGGATGACGAAGCTCGTCAATGTAAATCAGTCAGCTTTCATCAAGGGGAGGAGCATACATGACAATTTTCTGCTGGTAAGTGATAACCCACAAGTATAGGGGATCAATTGTAGCCTCTTTTGATAAGTAAGAGTGTCGAACCCAACGAGGAGCTAAAGGTAGAACAAATATTCCCTCAAGTTCTATCGACCACCGATACAACTCTACGCATGCTTAGCGTTTGCTTTACCTAGAACAAGTGTGAAACTAGAAGTGCTTTGTAGGTGTTGTTGGATAGGTTTGCAAGATAATAAAGAGCACGTAAATAAAAACTAGGGGCTGTTTAGATAAAGACACAATAAAGTAAATATAGCGAGTGTGGAAAAGTGGTGGTAGGAGTTGCAAAATTGTCCCTACGCAATTGACTACTTTACTAGACCGATAACATGTTTTATGTGGGAGAGGCCACTGCTAGCATGCCATCCCTGACTTGGAATTCTATGCACTTATGATTGGAACTATTAGCAAGCGTCCGCAACTACTAACGTTCATTAAGGTAAAACCCAACCATAGCATTAAGATATATTGGTCCCCCTTCAATCCCGTATGCATCAATTTCTATGCTAGGTTGAAGCTTCTGTCACTCTTGCCCTCGAATACATAATCCTATCAACATAAAACTAACCCTATGGTGTGATCCACGCGCGCGCTCATATGATGGGCACCAAAGGACAGCAACATAACCACAAGCAAATTAAATCAATCATAGCAATTCATCAACCACTGATAGGACAACGAAAATCTACTCAGACATCATAGGATGGCAACACATCATTGGATAATAATATGAAGCATAAAGCACCATGTTCAAGTAGAGAGTACAACGGGTTGCGGGAGAGTGGACCACTGTAGATAGAGGGAGGAAGGTGATGGAGATATTGGTGAAGATGGCAGAGGTGTTGGTGTAGATCGCGGTGATGATGATGGCCCCCGGCGGTGTTCCGGCGCCACCGGAAGCGAGGGGGAGAGAGCCCCCCTCCTTCTTCTTCTTCCTTGACCTTCTCCCTAGATGGGAGAAGGGTTTCCCCTCTGGTCCATGGTCTCCATGGCGTGGGAGGGGTGAGAGCCCCTCCGAGATTGGATCTGTCTCTCTGTCTCTCTCTGTTTTCGAGTTCTGGTATTCTGCCTTTTCACCGTTTCGTATATATATGGAGATCCGTAACTCTGATTGGATTGAAACCTTCGCCCAGTTTTTTCTCCGAAAATTAGCTTTCTTGCAGCCGAAGAAGAGCAGCAACCGTCTTACGGGTGGCCCATGAGGGGGCAGGCGCGCCCCCTGCCTCGTGGCCACCTCGGGCACCGTCTCGCGTTGATTCTTCTTCCCATAATTTCCAGATATTCCAAAAATATTCTCCGTCTGTTTTTATTCCGTTTGGATTCCGTTTGATATGGGGTTTCTACAAAACATAAAACATGCAACAAACAGGAACTGGCACTGGGCACTTGATCAATATGTTAGTCCCAAAAATAGTGTAAAAAGTTGCCAAAAGTATATGAAAGTTGTATAATATTGGCATGGAACAATAAAAAATTATAGATACGACGGAGACGTATCAGTAAGGCAGATGGCTACACTACAAAAAAAAAGACACATCCGTGACATTTTGGGCCGAACGAATTTTTTCTGTCATACTTATGACACTTCTATGACAATAATTATGACAAAACACGGTATCATCATAGATGTGGTGGGGTCCTACTTCTATGACAAAAAATCATGACAGAAAATGGGCTTTTCGTTCTGGGCGGGCCGGAGACGCAGCTGCATGACATTCTTTGGGCCGTCCATGACGGAAAAACCATGGTAGAAGCGAGGGCGAGGAAAATATCGGGGTGTTCCCGGTTACGGTGGGTGGTCGGGGCCGAGCGATGCGCGTTTCTCTCGTACACGCACGTGCGTGGGTGCGAGGTGATAACCCACAAGTATAGGGGATCACAACAGTTTTCGAGGGTAGAGTATTCAACCCAAATTTATTGATTTGACACAAGGGGAGCCAAAGAATATTCTCAAGTATTAGCAGTAGAGTTGTCAATTCAACCACACCTGGATAACTTAGTATCTGCAGCAAAGTGTTTAGTAGCAAAGTAATATGATAGTAGTGGTAACGGTAACAAAGGTAACAGTAGCAAAAGTAATATTTTTGGTGTTTTGTATTGATTGTAACAGTAACAAAGGAAAAGTAAATAAACGAAGAACAATATGTGAAAAGCTCGTAGGCATTGGATCGGTGATGGAGAATTATGCCGGATGCGGTTCATCATGTAACAGTCATAACATAGGATGACACAGAACTAGCTCCAATTCATCAATGTAATGTAGGCATGTATTCCGAATATAGTCATACGTGCTTATGGAAAAGAACTTGCATGGCATCTTTTGTCCTACCCTCCCGTGGCAGCGGGGTCCTAATGGAAACTAAGGGATATTAAGGCCTCCTTTTAATAGAGTACCGGAACAAAGCATTAGCACATAGTGAATACATGAACTCCTCAAACTATGGTCATCATCGGGAGTGGTCCCGATTATTGTCACTTCGGGGTTGCCGGATCATAACACATAGTAGGTGACTATAGACTTGCAAGATAGGATCAAGAACTCACATATATTCATGAAAACATAATAGGTTCAGATCTGAAATCATGGCACTCGGGCCCTAGTGACAAGCATTAAGCATAACAAAGTCATAGCAACATCAATCTCAGAACATAGTGGATACTAGGGATCAAACCCTAACAAAACTAACTCGATTACATGATAGATCTCATCCAACCCATCACCGTCCAGCAAGCCTACGATGGAATTACTCACGCACGGCGGTGAGCATCATGAAATTGGTGATGGAGGATGGTTGATGATGACGACAACGACGGATTCCCCTTTCCGGAGCCCCGAACGGACTCCAAATCAGCCCTCCCGAGAGGTTTTAGGGCTTGGCAGTGGCTCCGTATCGTAAAACGCGATGAATCCTTCTCTCTGATTTTTTTTCTCCCCGAAAGTGAATATATGGAGTTGGAGTTGAGGTCGGTGGAGCGTCAGGGGGCCCACGAGGTAGGGGGGCGCGCCCTAGGGGGGCAGGCGCGCCCCCACCCTCATGGACAGGGTGTGGGCCCCCTGACGTGGATTTTTCTTCCAGTATTTTTCTTATTTTCCAAATAGATGTTCCGTGGAGTTTCAGGTCATTCCGAGAACTTTTGTTTCTGCACATAAATAACACCATGGAAAGTCTGCTGAAAACAGCGTCAGTCCGGGTTAGTTCCATTCAAATCATGCAAGTTAGAGTCCAAAACAAGGGCAAAAGTGTTTGGAAAAGTAGATACGACGGAGACGTATCAACTCCCCCAAGCTTAAACCTTTGCTTGTCCTCAAGCAATTCAGTTGATAAACTGAAAGTGATAAAGAAAAACTTTTACAAACTCTATTTGCTCGTGTTGTTGTAAATATGTAAAGCCAGCATTCAAGTTTTCAGCAAAGATTATGACTAACCACATTCGCAATAACTCGTAAGTCTCATGTTTACTCATATCAATGGCATAATCAACTAGCGAGCGATAATAATAAATCTCGGATGACAACACTTTCTCAAAACAATCATAATATGATATAACAGGATGGTATCTCGCTAGCCCTTTCTGAGACCGCAAAACATAAATGCAGAGCACCTTTAAAGATCAAGGACTGACTAGACATTGTAATTCATGGTAAAAGAGATCTAGTCATAGTCATACCCAATATAAATTAATAGTAATGGATGCAAATGACAGCTGCGCTCTCCAGCTAGTGCTTTTAATAAGAGGGTGATGACTCAACATAAAAGTAAATAGATAGGCCCTTCGCAGAGGGAAGCAGGGATTTGTAGAGGTGCCAGAGTTCGATTTTGAAATAGAGATAAATAATATTTTGAGCGGCATACTTTCATTGTCAACATAACAACCAAGAGATGGCGATATCTTCCATGCTACACACATTATAGGCGGTTCCCAAACAGAATGGTAAAGTTTATACTCCCCCTCCACCAACAAGCATCAATCCATGGCTTGCTCGAAACAACGAGTGCCTCCAACTAACAACAGTCCCAGGGGGAGTTTTGTTTGCAATTATTTTGATTTAGTTCGCATAAAGCATGGGACTGGGCATCCCGGTGACTAGCCATTTTCTCGTGAGTGAGGAGCGGAGTCCACTCCTCTTGAGAATAACCCGCCTAGCATGGAAGATACAGACAGCCCTAGTTGATACATGAGCTATTCGAGCATACAAAACAGAATTTCATTTGAAGGTTTAGAGTTTGGCACATACAAATTTACTTGGAACGGCAGGTAGATACCGCATATAGGAAGGTATAGTGGACTCATATGGAATAACTTTGGGGTTTAAGGGATTGGATGCACAAGCAGTATTCCCGCTTAGTACAAGTGAAGGCTAGCAAAAGACTGGGAAGCGACCAACTAGAGAGCGACAACAGTCATGAACATGCATTAAAATTAATAAACATTGAGTACAAGCATGAGTAGGATATAATCCACCATGAACATAAATATCGTGAAGGCTATGTTGATTTGTTTCAACTACATGTGTGAACATGTGCCAAGTCAAGTCACTTAAATCATTCAAAGGAGGATACCACCCCACTATACCACATCATAACCATTTTAATAGCATGTTGGCACGCAAGGTAAACCATTATAACTCATAGCTAATCAAGCATGACATAAGCAACCATGATCTCTAATTGTCATTGCAAACATGTTTATTCATAATAGGCTGAATCAGGAACGATGAACTAATCATATTTACAAAAACAAGAGAGGTCGAGTTCATACCAGCTTCTCTCATCTCAATCAGTCCATCATATATCGTCATAATTGCCTTTCACTTGCACGACCGAACGATGTGAAAATAATAAGAGTGCACGTGCATTGGACTAAGCTGGAATCTGCGAGCATTCAATAAATAGGAGAAGACAAGGCAATATGGGCTCTTGATTAAATCAACAATAATGCATATAAGAGCCACTTCAACAATTTGATTATGGTCTTCTCCTATCGACCCCCAAAGAAAAGAAAAGAAAAGAAAACTATTTACACGGGAAAGCTCCCAACAAGCAAAAGAAGAACGGGAAATCTTTTTGGGTTTTCTTTTTAATTATTACTACTACAGCAAGAAAGTAAACTAGCTTAAAGCTACAACTAATTTTTGTTGTTGTTTTGTTTTTCTTAAGGTTTAACAAACACACAAGAAGAAAGCAAGAAAAAGAAAATAAACTAGCATGGATATTACAGTGAAAAAGTATGAGCACCGACATCTAGCAATGAGTGTGTGTGAACATAAATGTAATGTCAGTGGGAAATACGTACTCCCCCAAGCTTAGGCTTTTGGCCTAAGTTGGTTTATTGCCACGGATGGCCTGGCGGATATCCATTGTAGCCGGGGTCGTACTGAGATGAAGAAGACTCTGACCGCCACTGGTTGGCAATCATCTCCGGGTCCCAATGGTAGTTAGACTGTCGTGGAGGTTCAAATTGTGGTTCCGGCTCCGTAGCTGGTGTAGGGTTCCGGTAGGCGTGAATGACCGCCAATGGAACGAGATAAGGACCTTCAGATAAATTAAACAAGGAGGGATCAGGCAAGGTAATAGTCTCAGGGTGATGTTTATCAAAGAACAATTTGTATTTAAGCGCCCCTTCCCTATTCTTAACAATAAAGTCATGTGCTACCATACTCTTATAATCTAAATAAGCAGTGGGCAGCAATTTTATTCTTTTTCATAATGCCTAATAGGTATGTTATAGTGTGCAGCAAGGCGTGAAGCATAAATACCTCCAAAGATGGGGCCCTCTGTACGGTTCAGACTTAACCGTTTGGCAATAATACCGCCCATACTAACAGTGTTATCGCAGAATAAACCATGGAACAAAATAATAATATCAGGAACACTAAGGTTCCCACAGTTTCCGTGACCAATTAAGCAACGACTAGAAAATATGGCAAAGTAGCGTAAAACAGGAAAATGTATGCTAGTGATTCTTGCATCGGAAACCTTCCTGGTTTCCCCCACAGTGATAGTGTCAATAAACCCGTCCACATCTTTACGATGTGGTTCCTCTAAACTACCCTCAAAAGGTATTTTGCAAACCTTGCAAAATTCATCTAGTGGCATCTTCTTAACAACATCATATAAATGAAACTCTACTGAAGGAGGTGTTTCCTTAGGATAATAGTAGAAGTTCTGCACAAAAGTATTGGTGAGTAAGAGATACTGATTGCGTTGGTCGCGGAGGAAGTCGGTGAGGCCTGCATTCTCATCCAATTCATAAAAATCATCATAAATCTCGGCTTCTCTCAAGAAATCATTGGAAGGCCATTCACACGGCCGGACCTCCGCGGTGCGAGGCAAATTATATTTGGGCCTCTGTGCTTCTTCACTTTGCTTTTCCTTCGTGCTTCGGCTCGATGAGCCCCTCAAAAATCTCTTCATTATTTTCTGAAAATTTCTGAAATTTTTAGCAACTTCAAATAAAAGTGAACCAAACTCAACAAAATTGATAGGAACTACTCCTACAAGTGCCTAGAGCCTATATCAAGCATTAGAACTACTTGGAACCATATAAATTTGACATGCAAGCTCAATAACAAGGTCACCTAGGCAGCACAAATTTTCAATGAATAGAGAACTAGAACAAAAACTAATTGGACCAATGGAGGAGTCACATACCAAGGAACAATCACCCAAAGCAGTTTTGTGAGAGGTGCTTTGAGCAAGGAGATCGAAAATCGCAGCAAAATGAGCTAGAACTCGTGCTTGAGCTGGATGGTGATTTTTTTGGTAGGAAGAAGAAGTGTGTGGGTGCAGGAATAAGTGGAGGGGGGCCACCATGGGCCCACGAGGCACGGGGCGCGCCCTATAGGGGTGGGCGCGCCCTGGACCCTCGTGGCCAGGTGTTTGCTCCCCCTGCTGTGTTCTCAGTGCCACATATTCTCAAATATTCCAGAAAAAATCATATTCCATTTTCAGGGCATTTGGAGAACTTTTATTTTTGGGGTATTTTTATATTGCACGGATAATTCAGAAAACAAACAGAAAAATACTATTTTTATTTTATTTCAGCTAAATAACAGAAAGTAGAGAGAGGGTACAGAAGGTTGTGCTTGTAGTCTCATCCATCTCATGCTCATCGAAAGGAATCCACTAACAAGGTTGATCAAGTCTTGTTAACAAACTCATTTCGAATAACATGGAACCAGAGAAATTTCGAATAACACTATGTTACCTCAACGGGGATATGCACATCCCCAATAATAAGAATATCATATTCTTCTTGACAGTAGGTAGAGGAAATTCAAAACCTCCAAAAATAATTGATGGAATTTTTCCAATAGAATTTATACTATGAACTTGAGGTTGTTTCCTCGGGAAGTGTACCGTATGCTCATTACCGTTAACATGAAAAGTGACATTGCCTTTGTTGCAATCAATAATAGCGCCTGCAGTATTCAAGAAAGGTCTTCCAAGAATAATAGACATACTATCGTCCTCAGGAATATCAAGAATAACAAAGTCCGTTAAAATAGTAACGTTTGCAACCACAACAGGCACATCCTCACAAATACCGATAGGTATAGAAGTTGATTTATCAGCCATTTGCAAAGATATTTCAGTAGGTGTAAACTTATTCAAGTCAAGTCTACGATATAAAGAGAGAGGCATAACACTAACACCGGCTCCAAGATCACACAAAGCAGTTTTAACATAGTTTCTTTTAATGGAGCATGCTATAGTTGGTACTCCTGGATCTCCAAGTTTCTTTGGTATTCCACCCTTAAAAGTATAATTAGCAAGCATGGTGGAAATTTCAGCCTCCGGTATCTTTCTCTTATTTGTAACAATATCTTTCATATACTTAGCATAAGGATTCATTTTGAGCATATCTGTTAATCGCATACGCAAAAAGATAGGTCTAATCATTTCAGCAAAGTGCTCAAAATCCTCATCATCCTTTTTCTTGGATGGTTTGGGAGGAAAAGGCATGGGTTTCTGAACCCAAGGTTCTCTTTCTTTACCATGTTTCCTAGCAACAAAGTCTCTCTTATCATAACGCTGATTCTTTGCTTGTGGGTTATCAAGATCAACAGCAGGTTCAATTTCTACATCATTGTCATTGCTAGGTTGAGCATCATCATGAACATCATCATTAGCATTTTCATTAGGTTCATGTTCATTACCAGATTGTGTTTCAGCATCAGAAATAGAAATATCATTTGGATTCTCAGGTGTTTCAGCAATAGTTTCACTAGAAGCATGCAAAGTCCTATCATTTTTATTTTTCTTCTTTTTAGAAGAACTAGGTGCATCAATATTATTTCTCTGAGAATCTTGCTCAATTCTCTTAGGGTGGCCTTCAGGATACAAAGGTTCCTGAGTCATTTTACCAGTTCTAGTAGCCACTCTAACAGCATAATCATTATTCTTACTATTTAATTCATTGAGCAAATCATTTTGAGCTTTAAGTACTTGTTCTACTTGAGTGGTTACCATAGAAGCATGTTTAGTAATGAGTTTAAGTTCACCTTTAACTCTAGACATATAATCACCCAAGTGCTCAATCATATAAGCATTTTGTTTTAATTGTCTACCAAAATAAGCATTGAAATCTTCTTGCTTAACCATAAAGTTATCAAACTCATCCAAGCATTGGCTAGCAATTTTAGTAGGAAGGATTTCAGCTTTATCATATCTATAGAGAGAATTTACCTTTACTACCTGTGTCGGGTTATCAAGACCATGAGTTTCTTCAACAGGTAATGGATTAGGATCATATATTTCTTCAACAGGCGGTAAATTAAGACTATGTATTTCTTCAATAGGAGGTAAATTCTTAACATCTTCAGCTTTAATACCTTTTTCTTTCATAGATTTCTTTGCCTCTTGCATATCTTCAGGACTGAGAAATATAACACCTCTCTTCTTTGGAGTTGGTTTAGGAATAGGCTCAGGAGTTGGCTCAGGAGCTGGCTCCGGAAGTGTCCAATTGTTTTCATTTGTCAACATATTATTCAATAAAATTTCAGCTTCATCCAGTGTTCTTTCCCTGAAAACAGAACCAGCACAACTATCCAGGTAATCTCTGGAAGCATCGGTTAGTCCATTATAAAAGATATCAAGTATTTCATTTTTCTTGAGAGGATGATCAGGCAAAGCATTAAGTAATCGGAGAAGCCTCCCCCAAGCTTGTGGGAGACTCTCTTTTTCAATTTGCACAAAATTATATATTTCCCTTAAAGCAGCTTGTTTCTTATGAGCGGGGAAATATTTAGCAGAGAAGTAGTAAATCATATCCTGGGGACTACGCACACAACCAGGATCAAGAGAATTGAACCATATCTTAGCATCACCCTTTAATGAGAACAGAAATATTTTAAGGATATAAAGGTAGCGAGATTTCTCATCATTAGTGAGTTGGGTGGCTATATCATTTAATTTAGTAAGATGTGCCACAACAGTTTCAGATTCATAGCCATGAAAAGGATCAGATTCAACCAAAGTAATTATATCAGGATCAATAGAGAATTCATAATCTTT
Organism: Triticum aestivum; assembly: GCF_018294505.1. Taxonomy (NCBI): domain Eukaryota; kingdom Viridiplantae; phylum Streptophyta; class Magnoliopsida; order Poales; family Poaceae; genus Triticum; species Triticum aestivum. The sequence goes on from NC_057796.1 coordinate 417,025,782, forward strand.
ATCAGTAACACAGATAGGTGAAGTAGCAAAATCAGGATCAGGTTTCATTCTAGCATTAAGAGATTGCTGCTTCCATTTAGCTAATAATTTCTTAACATCATATCTATCTTTGTAGGCAAAAATTTCGTTAGCAATCGCTTCATCCATAACATAGCCCTCAGGCACAACAGGCAATTCATATTTATTAGGGGAAGAGTCTTCATCATCACTTTCATCCATATTATCAATAATTTCATTCTCTCTAACCCTAGCCAGTTGTTCATCAAGAAATTCACCAAGTGGCACAGTAGTATCAAGCATAGAAGTATTTTCATCATAAGTATCATGCATAGCAGAAGTGGCATCATCAACAACATGCGACATATCAGAACGAATAGCAGAAGCAGGTTTAGGTGTCGCAAGCTTACTCAAAACAGAAGGTGAATCAAGTGCAGAGCTAGATGGCAGTTCCTTACCTCCCCTCGTAGTTGAGGGATAAATTGTTGTCTTAGCGTCCTTCAAGTTCTTCTTAGTGACCAGCAGATATAAATCCCAAGTGACTCAAAGAATAGAGCTATGCTCCCCGGCAACGGAGCCAGAAAATAGTCTTGATAACCCACAAGTATAGGGGATCGCAACAGTTTTCGAGGGTAGAGTATTCAACCCAAATTTATTGATTCAACACAAGGGGAGCCAAAGAATATTCTCAAGTATTAGCAGTTGAGTTGTCAATTCAACCACACCTGGATAACTTAGTATCTGCAGCAAAGTGTTTAGTAGCAAAGTAATATGATAGTAGTGGTAACGGTAACAAAGGTAACATTAGCAAAAGTAATATTTTTGGTGTTTTGTATTGATTGTAACAGTAACAAAGGAAAAGTAAATAAACGAAGAACAATATGTGAAAAGCTCGTAGGCATTGGATCGGTGATGGAGAATTATGCCGGATGCGGTTCATCATGTAACAGTCATAACATAGGGTGACACAGAACTAGCTCCAATTCATCAATGTAATGTAGGCATGTATTCCGAATATAGTCATACATGCTTATGGAAAAGAACTTGCATGACATCTTTTGTCCTATCCTCCCGTGGCACACTACAAAAAAAAGACACATCCGTGACATTTTGGGCCGAACGAATTTTTTTCTGTCATACATATGACACTTCTATGACGATAATTGTGACAAAACCCGGTATCATCATAGATGTGGTGGGCTCCTACTTCTATGACAAAAAATCATGACAGAAAATGGGCTTTTCGTCCTGGGCGGGCCGGAGACGCAGCTACATGACATTCTTTGGGCCGTCCATGACGGAAAAAACCGTGGTAGAAGCGAGGGGGAGGAAAATTTCGGGGAGTTCCCGGTTACGGTGGGAGGTCGGGGGCCAAGCGATGCGCATTTCTCTCGTACACGTAGGCGCGTGTGTGCAAGGAGTTGGCTCTAACTGAACCCGAGCGAGGCGTTGGGCTCTAACTAAACCTGAGCGATTGCACTGGAGGCTACGCGTTACTGAACCCGAGCGATCGATCGATGGCTGTTAACTGAACCTGATCGAGCGATTCCTTCGCTACTGCTGCTAACTGAAGCCGACCGATTGGATGAACAGTGAGCGTTGC
>NC_057796.1:417029353-417042349 GCF_018294505.1 Triticum aestivum
TGTGGGGGGTGAATCGTTTTTTTTTCGGACGCACTTCCTTGCGTGCGAAGATGTAGCTCGTGGGTCCCAGCAGTCAGGGGGCGAATCATTTTTTCGCGAAATATGGTGGCCCGTCTGGTGGGTCCCCGCTGTCAGGTGGAGGAATAATTATTTTGCACGTAATAAGGAGGCACTTCCTTGCGGCTTCCGTGGACCCAGCTGTCAGCCTCTCCACGTACAGTCCACGTCCGATGGAAGTCGTTCCTTGACCACGTTGACCACGCCGCGCCGAGAGCACCAGGGCGGTGGACGACGGCGAGGCCTAGGAAGGGGACGACACGGAGCCGGGGAAGACGCGGCAGTGGATGCACACTCGGAGAGGAGTACGAGGGTTCACTGGTTCGGCTGCGCTGCCGTCGCCGCAGAATAATAGGGGGTGTGGGTGAGTGGAGGGATGGCCTGGCCAGCGGTGGGAGTAGTAGGGGGCAGTGAGGCCTCCACGGCAGCACAGCCGGCCATGGGAGGCAGGAGCAGGCGGCACGACCGGCGCTGCTTTGGGCGGCTGGAGCAAGAAGACCAGAGGTTGAAGAAGCACGACAGCGTTGGATGGACATCGTACGGTCACTGCAGCTAGAATCGTTTATATTGAGTAAGTTGACAAAGCCCTTGGTACGTTAACTTAGTAGGCCCACAGGTCAGCTTCCCAAATGGTGCGCCCCAGATGTCAGGGGGAGGAATCATTTTTTGGGCGGGTGAAGCTAGAATATCCGAGATTGAAGAAGAAGCACGGCATCCGTTGGATGGACATCCAACGGCCACTGCTGCTAGAACCGTGTGTTGACTATAAGTTGACAAAGCCTTGCATATGCGTCAACTCTATTTTTTTAGGGGACGCGTCAACTTAGTAAGGCCAGAAGTGTGTGGCAGAGAACTTATAGCCCATTTGAGATTTGTAAGAATGTGTAGCCCATTTTTGAATTCTAATGGAATTTACTACAGCCCATTTAAAGTTTGTTAAAAGTACAGCCCATTTCAACCAACCGTTCAAAACAGAATTCAATAAAATTTCCCACATTTTGATGGGATCCGAAATATTTTTATCCCGAAATTTCTAGTCAGATTAAATATAATTTCAATATAAATTTATATTACGTAAAAATCCAACAAAACATTGCGCTCGCAACAATTAATGAAATTAAAATTTTCAATATCCAAAATAATATTTTATAAAGTAATCACGTGTTTATAATTACTGCCCAGTGTTTTATAGTTACTGCCCAGTTTTTATAATTACATCCCATTTATTATTTCTTAAAGCCCATTTTCTTGTTAAGCCTAATGCATCCCTCCTAGGAAAGATTTACAGCCCAGCGGGGCGGAGAATAACAACTTGACCTTGCTTGGGTATTCCTAAAAAAAAGTATAGCTGGGCTAGCCATTTTCAGCTTGAAAAAAATTAATATCTGGGGTGGATATCTGGCCTGGGCTAGACGAGCCACAGCCCACCCAGTTAATACCTGCAGCGATGTTTTCGTTGTTGTTCAGAGGAGAAAAATTAATATCTGGGCTAAACATCGAAAAACTCTGCAGTGCTCACACCTAAAAAACACAAATACTGCTCGAGCTGCTTGGTCCCAGCTGTCGGCCGCTTCTTGTGCAATTCTCTCGTTTATTGACTACTACATAGGTTGACAATGGTGTGGGACCGTGATGTCAGGAAACCAGGAGGAAGCAAAATAAATTATAGTTATATATATATATATATAAAATAAGGAGGCACTTGCGTACGTGAGGCTATGGACCTGGTGGGTCCCCATTGTCATCCTCTCCAAGTAAAGTCATCTCCTCGCCCGCGCGCGCTTTCTGCCCGAAACAGTCAGCACTGCCCGCCCCGCTTCCCGGTGCAGGCGGTTGCTCCGCCTTCAAACGACACAAGTGCCGTCCGTCCGTCCATCTGCCACCCACATTAATGATATGCGGTTGCCGAGGCGGCTAGTCCGGCACCACACGTCCGTCCCTCCGCCCGCCCACCATTGCTATATAAACTGCTGCGCCGGCCATAGCCGCAGTCATCCGCATCCGTTCCCTTTCTCCTGTCCACACCACTACTGCCCACCATGGCTTCCTCGCGCTCCAGCGCTCTTCGGGACGGGCGGACGACGGACCACAAGGAGATGGCAGCCATTGCTGCTGACCGGCTGGCCGGCAGGCAGCCGGAGGACGACGACGTCCCAATGGAGAACATGGTAGTCGATGATCCGGCGCCAACCCCCTCCTCCGCGCCATCCTCGCCGGTGCATTGCACCATGACCATCAGCGAGGCCCGTGCCCAATATATGGACAGGGTGAGGCAGATGCGCGAGGAGCAGTTCCGGGAGGCGCAGGCCGACGCCGCCTACAACCACCATCTCCTCCAGGAGCACCTGCAGGCGGAGGAGCAGATCGCCGCGGAGCGGGCGGAGCAGGAGGCGCTGCTCGACTTGTACCGCTCCGCCCGCAAGGGCCGCCTCGAGCGCTGGCGGTACCGCATGCGGGTGGCGGAGGCTGAGGCCGCCTACAAAGAGGCTAGCAAAGAGCGCGATGAAGTGGGCGAGGCGCTGTTTGGCGAGACCGAGGACGAGGCAGAGGACAATGCCAGCTCCGACGAGTCCCCGCTCCGCTGGCGTTGACGAGGCCCTGCTCCGCCGAGGCCCCGCGGCGCCAACAACGAGGCAGAGGACACCGCCGGCTCCGCCGAGGCCCCGCCCCGCCAACAACGAGGCAGAGGACATCGCCGGCTTAGCCGAGGCCTCACCCTGCCGGCAACGTGGGGGAGTATTTCCACCGCTCCGCTGAGGCGCCGCCCGCCGGCAACGAGACAGAGGACATCACCGGCTCCGCCGAGGCCCCGCCCCGCTGCCAACGAGGCCGCGCCACACAGAAAACGAGGAAGAGTAGAACACGGTAGGTCGCCGCCGCTCGGGTCCAAGTAAGGCCACCGCTGCTACCCTCCGGTTGAAGCCAAGCTAGGCGGGTTGACCATTGACGGCCGGTTAGCTTCTTGGTGGCGACGTGGAGTCGGAGAGCTGCGCTGGAGAAGAACGCTGCTTCTACTTAACTGCTGGTGTAGTTGGCTGACTGACACGTGGGCCCAACAGGCCACATGTCAGTTACGCAACTGCACCTGCAGTTAAGTCACTGAAGCTTCTGTTTGGCTCAGCGGGACACAGGTGGGTAGCTTCGGTTAATTAATTATACCTCTAGCGCACCCCTTTTTAGTTGAAGAATGTATGAAATGTAATGAAATCCGGCATGTTTATATGAAATCCGACCGTGTATGAATGAATTTATTTCGATTAGTTCGAATTCCTGTATCACTGGCATTGGATGAACATGCAAAACAATACGTACTAGCATTATTCCCAGGGTGATCACCTCGTTTGCAGCAGTTTCACATGTACTCCCTCCGGTCCTTTCTAGTCGTGCATACAAGTTTTGTCTGCAGTCAAAGTATCTCTACTTTGACCAATCTTATACAAAAAAGTATGCACTTTCACAATGTGCGAAGTAAAAAGGAACAGAAGGAGTACAAAGAGTTTGAGCAGCTTTTTAGCGTTTCAGTACATTGCAATCAAACACACAAGCCTGGCAATTCATAGAAAACATTCAAAACAATCGATGATTATGCATCTGAGTGACTCACATGTCAGAGGAAATATTTACTTCACAACTAAAGAATAAAGAAAAAAAATTGATCGACGCTGCTGGCAGCAAAGGGCGTCCCATTCGAAAATATCAAACGCATGTCTTGCTAAAATCAATGAGCAAAATTTGACAAGGTTGTCCCATTCCAAAATATCAAATGCCTACGATTGTGGAATGGGTAGGGTTTGCCATCAGTTCGGACATTGACATGGCACCTCGTGCTAAATAAACCAGCTGTTCTTTTTGTGCAGTTCCACCAAAATCAACCAAATTCGGGCGTAGCTTGTATGATTTCGCCCTTATATGTTGCAACGCCTTGAACTTATCGGCACCTCCTTTCTTGTGGTGGAAATGAATGATTCGATGTATTTATGAACATTTTGTGCAGTTCCCATTGAAATCAAGCTGAGCACCCCTATTTGCACAAATACAAAAAAGTGATTAGTATAAAGCAAACTGTACTATGAATTGACAGTTTCAACAGGCACATACATGGTCCATGTAGAGCACACTTTTAGAAAAATGGAACTCACCAGAAAGAATCCTAGAACAACATTGTACTCGCGCATCACAGCAAAAGAATGGAGATTTGTCAGTCCTTCTGAGCTGAAGTTAGTTTGGTCTTGTGGGGAGTAATGTAACCATCCTTCAACTGCTCCTTCTGATGAGAAGATAGACAGGGCTTCTTCATCCTGGCATAATCGGAACTAGTCACTTCACGTACTCCATATTCTTCTTCAGAGGAAGATGATCCTATGGTGCAAAGACAAGAGGACTACTAAATGCTAGCATCCCTGTTTTCTCAAAAAAAGGAAAGGAAATATTTAAAACAGCACAGATGAAGCACTTCTCAAGGACAATACCACTTTTTCATGACAGTATCTAAACAGTAGCACAACACCAATAGAGATGACAAAGCTCAATCATATGGATGAAATCAGTGGGCGAGTACCAACCTTTGTCAGGAGGCTTATTGTGTAGAGCATACAGATGAAGCACTTCTCCGGAACCATCTGTTGCTATCTACGGTGGTGGCCATGCTTACTATATACTCCTCGATTAGTTTAATGTTTCCAACATCTTCTTGTGCAGTTCCACTAAAATATATGGTATCTTCAAAGAAGATCCCTGTTTGCACAAGTAGAGATAATTACATATTACATTAAGAGTAGCATCAAATTAGTGGCAAAACAATTGCTCGTTCCAGCCATAGCAATAAATTAAGATGCAAAACTATATCATTACTTGTGTCATCACAGTTCCAGTGCTTCATTACAGCACCGGGAATTGATTTTTGTTTTTCTTCCGCTTGTTCTTCCCCTTCATCACTTGGTTCAATAACAGACAAGCTTCGCCTTCAATGTAAGATTTGGCATGTCAATTAGGGAGCACAAGTATAGTACTAAACTTAATTTTCTGATGAAAGTGGCAAAATATAGGCCAGCAGTTGTGAAATATCCTTATCTTACCTCAATGGGATATTACGGTGCACATACAGATTGGAAGTCTTGTCTCCATTTGTGCAGTTCACTAAAATCAAGCAACATTATCGTACAAGTAGCACAACATATGAAAGCACACTGCAGAATCATGTGAAAGAAGGCTAGTACTGACCTCTCATGATGCGGAATTCAAACAACTCACAAGAAGAAGATCTGAACCAAATTCGCCTTAACGGATAGGAAGTAAGATCTCCTCTTGTGCAGTTCCACTAAGATCAAGCAATCAAGCAACGTTGTCGGTGTGACATTTTGGTTGAACTGCACAAAACACTCTTAAAACAAAAGTGTTTTGTGCAGTGCAACAAAAGGTCACAATGGCAACGAGGTGAAGTAGATAACCCTGTTTACACAGAGGTGCAAAGGAAACAATTAGTGGTCAATAACGGTGGATGACACAGAAGCCAACAAAAAGAAGCATCTACCTTATCTAAATGGGAAACAAAGCAAGACAGTAGCATTTCTCAAACGGTGGCATTGATTAATATTAACATAGAGATTATATTAACAATAAAATTCGTTAAACATGTAATTTGCTTTTAACTGTGGCATTGCATCAATTTTCCAGCGGCATTATTAGAGGGTGTTTGTTTATAGGGACATTTTGGTGTAGGGACTAAAAAAACTCCGTGTCAGTCCCATCTAAACCAAACAGGAGGGACTTTTAGGGACTAAAAGTGGGCATTTGGGACTAAAGAAAGAAGACCCCGAGGGAGTCTTTTTGGGACTTTTTCCAATAGTGGCCCCTGCCACGCATCGCACGTTGTCTCTATTAGTTCATTACTAGGGGTAACATGGTCTTTTAGCATGTCATTTAATAACCTCTAGTCCATGTTTAGTCCCTGGAACCAAGCAGGTAGGGACTAGGGAGTTTTTAACCAAACAGGGCCTTAGATTAACAACAGCTAATGAGTTGCACGGGACAGTGGACGCACCAGCACCATGTGCATCTACCGATGTACTGTGGTCATGCACAGTCGGTTGCAACAAAGAACAAAGAACAGTACAAAAAAATACACCTCCGTGATGATACGTGTTTGTCATAGTAGGTCGCGTTTTTTTGTCATGCATGTACATCCATGACAAATTTATGACAGAATCAAGATAGTCATACCTGTGCTGTCTTAGAAGTGTTCCATGACATTACCAAAATTATCATCACGGAAGTGTCCACTTCCATGACGATAAATCGCGCGTCACAGAAGTGCTTTCGTCAAGGGTGACCGACATGTGGCATCCACCGTAACGGAACGCCGTTAAGCTATCGGGTCGGGTTTTGGATCTGATAACCCATTAACAGCCCCGACCAATGGGGATTTTCCATGTGTAAAATCATCATTAGCTGGAGGAAACACGTGTCGGCTCATCGCTGGGACAGATGTCATCCACTCATTGGACAGAAGGCGCTTATGATACGTCGACACGTGGCACGGCCCAACAGTGGCCCATTCCTGTGAAAAGGCCGGCCCGTTTGACTTGGTCAAAAGCTGGCGGGCCGGCCCATGGAAAGCCTGTTAACGGCCTAGTCGCATATAGCCCATTTACAGCCCGCTAACCCAAGGCCCGTTATGCCCTATTCGAATTAGGCCCAGTAGCGCCATCTGGGCCATCCAATATGATTCCAGCCCGTTTTCACTTCTGGCCCATGTATGGCCCATGACGTCTTTCGGCCCATATGAGGCCCTATGTAACTCTTGGCCTATTAACGGCCCGTGCTGAAACTGGCCCGTAATGAACAGTGTATTACTTTACACCCATTAACGGCCCGTGGTGAAACTGGCCCATAATGAACAGTGTATCACTTTATACCCATTAACGGCCCGTTATTCCGTTGGGCTGTTTCCAGCCCATGTTATCTTTCGGCCTTCTCAGAGCCCATTTATTCTTGGGCTATTTTCCAGCATTCGTTTACTTATGGCCCGTTACTGTCATTTTCTGCTTGTGGGCCAAATTCAGCCCGTCGTTACAGTCGGCCCGTTTGTGGTCCGTTAATACGTTGGGCCGTTTTCATAGCGTCATCAAATACGACCTATTAACGATGGCCCGTTATGGCCGGCCCATGAACGGACGATTCCAACTCTAGCCCGTTTACGGCCAGAATGCGGTCTGTTTGGCCCATGTTTGGCCAATCGATCATACAGCCCGTATAAGGCCCATTGATGATACGGCCCGTAGAAGGCCCATTGTTTTTTCTATGGCTCGTAGAAGGCCCATTGTTTCTACGGCCCGTAGAAGGCCCACTGTTTCTACAGCCCGTAGAAGGCCCACTGTTTATACGGCCCATAGAAGGCCCACTGTTTCTACGGCCCGTAGGAGGCCCAGTGTCACTACAGTAAATATTAGCCCATGGTTATTATGGCCTAGTTTTAAAAAATAGGTTATTGCAGCCACTAGCAAACCGCAGAAAAAGAACTGCACTGACTACAAGCAAACAAATAAACAAGACAACAAGGAAATAAATAAGCAAGCAACTTACACTAGGCTATCACGGCTATTACACATATTACATCCACTGGGCATCAAAGTTCGCCACCAGTGCAAATATAGGGAACACAGTAGCATATAAACGCCGCAGCAAAACAAGTCCAGAACTGAAACCACTTCAGAAGAGCTCAAGAAACAATATCCTGGGTACCCATAATGCTGGCAAGATGCTTAGCAAGCTTATTAACTTTCTCTTGTTTGGCACTTAAGTCCTCCAACGCTTGCTGTTGCACCAGAAAGTATGCATCTGAATTCTGTAGGGACTTCCTCAGTCCTTCGGCTTCCTGTCGCATAACATCTGATCGATGTCTTTCAATTTGAAGTTGAGACTCAAGAAGCCGAACTGATTCAGGCAATGAGTTCGAAGAGCTGGTGCCAGCAGTGGTAGCCAGTAACTCGAACACTACATCAAGACAGGACTTTGGGGTTGTCTCAGTGTCTTCAATATAGTTTTTATCAGCTTCCTTGGAGACCAACAGGGATGTCTCACTATCTTGAACCTTATCTACATTACTTCCTTTACCATTGCATAACAGGGTACTCTTCTCCAATATTTTATCTGCGTTCTAAAGAGAAACAAACAAACACATCTCAGGTTTACAATGTAGTATATGAAACTCATTTTGGTAAACCAGTTCAGTAGTAAGGTGGACAGGATAACAGCATGAAACAAACATATATCTATGTAGTATGGTCACTGTATGGTCTATATCATTCTAGTTTATGTTGCCAAATCAAGATAGATACAGTTCGAATCATATCTATTTAAGACAAAGCAGCATAGACAGAATATAAGTGTGGGAAACTACACAGCAATAACAACACTTGTAATGTGCATGGCATGAGAACATAACCGTTTATTCAATTGAAACTGAAATCAACATAGAGCAAGTTACAACAGCAAACAACCAAACACGTTGAAGAAACAGGTTTAAAACATACCTGTTGCGCCATTGGAGTTTCAATTGCATCCTTCAAATTTGAAATTAGTTGGTATCAGTAAATACAGTGATGCAAGAGCAAAGTAGTATGAACCATAGCTACGGAACCTGACCTGAGAACAATTCTTCTTCTGCTTTAAGCGTTGACTTCGGGTTCGGAGTGGTGGTCCTCGTGATTTGGGCACTGCAGTTGCCTTACTAACTGCTCGTGTTTGGGTGCTCTGTGGTGGAGACGGTGCTGTGTCAACGGGAACTGGGTGTCTATCTGCTGGGGTTGGGGTTAGAAGGGGTGTAGCTGGTTCTCTGTCCAACTTGGTAGGGGTACAATCTGCATGAGTGTGGGTTATGTGTGGTGGGGCTGGTTCTTGGGCAAGTACAACCGTGGTTCTATCTGCATCGACACGTAGCACGATCTTTTCTGAAGACCGTGTTTTTACTCCCACAGATACTGCCATCACTCCCTCCAATTGAAATGGCTGATAAACAAGAAAAGTAATTGAATGTACAGACATTGTAAGATAGACAGGTGCAATGGATAGTAGGGAAGAAAACAGGGCATGAAATAATTCGCATTTATGTTGTCTAAGCAAACAGAATAGCAGGACATAATTTCACATATATGATGGCTAATTAAACAGGATAGCATGACACAATTTCACATGTATGATGGCTAACTAAACAGGATAGAATGACATACTTCAAAATATGATGACTATGTAAACAGGATGACATGATATAACTATACGATGTGTCTATTAAAGTGGTTGGCATGCCATAAATCACAAACATGCCGTCGATGGAAACATGATGGCATGATATAATTCACGGATAGAATGACATAATTTAAATGATGACTATGTAAACAGGATGAGATGATATAACTATATTATGTCTTTAGAAAATGGGTTGGCATGCCATAATTCAGATACATGCTGTCTATGTAAACATCATGGCATGACATAATTCAAATATATGATTTATATACTAAGGAAATGAGCAGAGGGCAATCACATATATGATGTGTCAACTAAGGAGATGGCATTCAATATTGTGTATATGATGTAAAAACTAAGCATTGCAATACAACATATGCATTATATGAGTAATATAACCCTGCCAAGTTTGAGCATACACCTCAGGGGGATAATAGGATTGGTCATCTGCCTCTGAATCCTCCTCTGAAGAGCTATCTGTAACCAGCAAGATATCTGCTTCAGCAGGTAGCATTGTCTACTCTGAAGACCTTGTTTTCACTCCAGATTTCTCCATCACCAATTCAAATGGCTGATGCACAGGAAGAGCAGTTGAATATACAAACATTGTCGACAAAAGCAATGAGAAATACAAAAAAAGGACGGCATGATATAATTCACATATATGACGCTTGCCTAAACAGCATGGCATTGCATAATTCACATACATAATGCCTTGCAACAAGATAACATTGCATAATTCACATATATAATGTCTTGCAACAAGATGGCATTGCATAATTCACATATATGGTAATTAGACACTAAACAGGTGGCATTCACACAAAGCATGTATAAACTAAGCAAATGACATAGCAATGCAAGATACCATACGCACGATATGAGCAACATAACCCTGCCAAGTTAGGGCATGCACCTCGGGGGGGGGGGGAATATGACTGGTCATCTGTCTCTGAATCCTCCTCTGAGGAGCTATTGGTAACCAGCAAGACATGCGCTTCGTCAGATAGCATTGTCTGCTCTAAAGACCTTGTTTCCACTCCAGATTTTCCCATGACCGTGTCGAATGGCTGATGCACAGGAAGAGTAATTGAATGTACTAAAATTGTTGACAAATTTAACACGTAATAAAAAAAATGATGGCATGATATAATTCACATATAAGATGACTGGCTCACCAGGGTGGCATTGCAAAATTCACATATATGATGCCTGGCTAGACAAGATGGCATTGCATGATTCACATATACGATAAAGAAACTAAACAGATGGCATTACACAAAGCATGTCTAAACTAAGCAGATAACATCTTTAATGTATACAGTAAGCAATGCAAGGCACCATATGCATGATATTACCAACATCAGCATGCCAAGTTAGAGCGAAGACCTCATGGGTTAAATAGGAGTGGTCTTCTCCTTCTGAATCCCCCTCAGAACAGTTATCTTCCTCTTGATTACGATCCGAAATGGGTGGAGGGGGGCTGCCTTTGCGCCCACCATGGAACGACGTCTGCATGAAATTTTATTACCACGCAAGGCCCGTCTCTTTTGCTCTACATGATCAGTTCCATTGTGTACAATAACTGGCATGCATAGGAATAAAACATTGTGAGATTATGTAAGGTGTGCATGCACAAATCCAGAGTGATGGTAGCAAGCTGTGGATAGACCCAAAACCAATGATAGCAGACAGATAATAGCTTTAGTTAAAAAATATAGATAATGGCTCCTTTAATGTTTTTTTGCACCCAACATGAAACTCATAGTAGACACCGGAGATTAACCAGATAGTAGACAGATAGTACTGATTTCTGCCCCAATATGTACCCCACAACCATTTAAAAACTCAAGTTTCAGCATTAGTTTGGACCTGACTCGGAGTCTAATAGGTGAACACGACGATAATGTAGCATGTCATCATATTAAGCGACGCATAACGTAAGCAGACATGGAAGAGTGCGACCTCTCTTGCGGACCCGTGTAGTCCTCAAGGTCATCTGCTCAGTTGATGATGGTAATGCAGTTGCCGTGGCTGCCGGCGGCGGGGAAGAAGATCTGAGGCGGCGAAAGACAGTTTGGAGAGCGGATCCCTGCTGTGGTGAACCCTTCCGTCGTTGGAGCAGCTGAGCTGGGGTGGAACACAGCGCCGCGGGAGCAGGACAAACCACACAAGGTTTTCTTTGACACATATCTGTAACAGAAGTAATTGAGTAAGGGCTTGTTTGAATTTGAGGATTCTAACAATGCAGGGATAGGAAATTGACAGGAATAGGATAGGAATGCACGTGCAAAACAGAGAATTTAAAAACACAGGATTTCTGCCAATCTGGGTGTTTGTTTCACAACAATTGGAAGATCACAGGATGCAAAAAAGCATGGTGAGATTAAGTCAAACCACAAGAAAATGTACGGTTATAATTCTATTATGCTACTATCTCTTAGTCTTGTGCTTGATGAATAGGAATATGGAAAGGAGGAGAAGTGGAAATTAGAATTCCTACGGTTTTTCTTTCAAGGAGGCACTAAAGGAACAAATCCTACAGTTTTCCTTTGCTCCATTCCTTTGCACCAAATTCATGAAAAGTAGTACCGTAGGAAACTTTCCAATTCCGATGTTTTTCATTCACTTTTCCTTTCAAGCACTGGCGATTCTAGTAGGCAGGCTTGAGCAAGGAAAATCCTACACTAAAAAAATGTTTTTGTGCTACTTCTATTACTTTGGACCTAGGCCACTGCCATACTAGCTCAACTCCCAGGCCCATCGACAAATGCACAGCTCAAACGCGCAGAGATAAATAATGATGGCGTTCAAGAGAGTCCATCACGGATAGCTAAGTTGCCTGGTACCTCACTGCTTGTCATATAGTAGGATAAAATAATCGTATTTCCCGTTACTACGAGTGCTCAGTGGACAATATATATAACATGTAGAGTAAAAAAGAGATGCAACAAGTGTACAACCTCTTTGGCGAAGCCATGTCGATCTCAGCGTGATTGGGTTGGCCGGTGAGGATGCTCCGGCTGACTTGGCTGTCGGAGGAGGGGAAGAAGATCTTAGGCGTCTGGAGATGGAGCCCGAGGTACTGCTCCGCTGTGATGGAGGGTTTCGTCATTGGAGCAGCCCCGGTGAGTTGTACGACGCCGAGGCTGAAGCAGGACAAGAGAGACAACGGACAACGTTAACCTGAGTGGAATTCTAATAGTATCTCCAATACATGACGTAAAATACATAACCACAAAGTGCTAGATATAAAATACATCAGCCGCTCATCTCTGAACTTAACTGTCGAAACTGAATTTAACTGTCGAAACTGAACTTAACTGTCGAAACTGAATTTTGCTGTCGAAACTGAACGCACTAGCAAGGTGAGGCTACACGTCGGTCGACTGACTTTTTCATCTCTGGTCAGTCGATTTTGCAGCCGTTGGATACGAAATCAAGGGCCTGCGGTTCATCTTCAACCTCCACCCCCCTGAGCCGCCAGCCACCACCGGCCAAACAGCAGCCCCCCGCCGCCCGCGGCCGGCGGTGCGCCGCCCCGCCCGCCCCGAAAACACTCCCCACCGCCGGTCCGCCGCCGCCCCGGCCATCCCTCTAGGCCCCCCTGTGCCGAGCTTTTTCTTAGACGATCCCCACGCCACCTCCCCGCCAACGCCCCGCCACTGCCGGCGACCACCGTCCCCATCCTGAACC
>NC_057796.1:417042686-417065464 GCF_018294505.1 Triticum aestivum
CTTCCTTCACCCCGGCAAGCCCCCCCCCACCCCCTGAAAATCGACTGACCCAAAAGTCGATTCAGTCGACTGAAGTGTAGCTAAATCGGAGCAGCATCGCAAGCAAGAGCAGCAACGCGAGCAAGAGCAATAGCAAGAGCAGACCAGGCAGGGGACCGAGAGCAAGAGTAGAGCAGCAACGCGAGCGAGAGCTAAAGCAGCAGCAGCTCCTACTGATGTGGACGTCGCCGCCGAGGGAGCGACGTCGTGGAGGAAGTGGCCGGCGACGCCGCCGTGGATGGAGCCGCGCCGTGTCGGCTCGGGACCGAGCGCCGGCAGCACCGTGAGATCGAATCAAGAAGAAAATGCGGCGATTAGTGTACAACCTCTTTGGTGGCGCCGATTAGGCTGCAGCTTCATCCGAGGAAACGGTGATGATGATGCTCTTCCGGTGGTGCAGGTGAAGATGGCGGTGTGGGAATGGAGGTGGCGCGAAAGACGAGGGGAACGTCGGGGCAGCTCCTTGGAGGTGGAGGACGGGGTGGCTGAACTGGCGGGACGATGAGATCGACGACGGATCCTCATCCCGTATGGTGGATTTGGGACGTCGAGGTGTTGCTGTGGACGACGTCGTCGGGGAAGAGGCTCTGGCTGGGTGGCGGACGGAGCAGGATGTGGGGTTCCATCGTGGGTTTTCGCGGCCTCGGTGTACAAATGGGTGGGCGTATGGGATGGCAGTGGGGAACCATGGCTTAGAGACGCGCTTGTCTGAAATGTGGGGTAAGTTACGAAAGTACCCCCACCGATTTGAGGCGGTTCTTTCGGTTCAGGGGTACCACGGGCATTTCGCGTGTCAGGATTTCACAGGAGGTGGGAGTTTTCGCGCGCGTTGTAATTTCGGAATAGCAAGGCGCGGGTTGAGATGGAGGGAGTTGTCGGAGCACAACGAGACAAAGATATATCTTAAATATTTCAGGCTAACAAGGCGTGGGTTGAAGAGGTGGGAGTTTCGCAGCACGATAGACAGAGACGCTAGCTTGAATTTTCGGCATAACAAGGCGCGGCTTGAAATTTCGGAAGAACAAGCTTAACATGTACCCAAAATAAGACAATTTGCACCTCAACACGCACAACACACACACACAAACACCATTTAGACTAGAGTAAGGTACACGTGCACTGCACGCATGAGATTTGGCAACCAAATTATGAATAAATACCACATTATAGCATGCAAGCTTTGAGTCATATATGCATGATGTAGATGTTTGTTTAATTCTTATAGTTCATTTCATTCAAAATCATCTAGTTTTTATAAGAAAGCTAATCTATTTTAAGATTCATGGAATTGTGTGTCGTAAGACATAAAGTAAAAACAAATAATGGCAAATCATGTAGAAAAACATTTGGGCAATTCTGATACGGAAGATTCTAGAACAAATAAGAAGTGCTTGTGTTATGATGTTTGTGCATTATGCTTAAGTTCAACCATGGAGTCTTCTAGATTATACATGTGGCGAAATCTGGTGGAATCTAGATGATATCCAACGGCCAGTAGTGCTCAAATTTGACATC
Source organism: Triticum aestivum (assembly GCF_018294505.1). Classification (NCBI taxonomy): domain Eukaryota; kingdom Viridiplantae; phylum Streptophyta; class Magnoliopsida; order Poales; family Poaceae; genus Triticum; species Triticum aestivum. The sequence goes on from NC_057796.1 coordinate 417,044,241, forward strand.
TTTGGACCATCGGATTCACCTCATCCAACGACCATCTTTCAAAGTGAAAGTTACCCGCACACAATATAAAAAAATATAAAATATAATATATATAGGGGTATAGATATAGATATGTGATGCGAAAGCCGCGCATCATCTCCAATTAGAATAGTGTGTCCATGCACGGATGCGACGTGGCCAAATGATGTTTGCCATCGGTATCTCAAATTCAAATCAGTCTGACCTTGTTCAATGTGTATACATTACAACATGCTCGTTTCCAAACCACACCGCGCAGATCTCCGTTATATTCATGCATGCATGGGTTTCAAACATCAGGATCTCTTATTCAAATATTTGAATTCAACTTTACATTGATTATGACCTCACCTATTCTTGCACACCCACACAGTAGTCTTCTCTTTATAATTGTACCACTAACTTTCTCTCGTGCATGCATGCACACACACTACCAGTCGGCATTATCCATCGCACGCATGCAATCTTTTTCTTCAGGTCGGTCTCCCATGAAGGCACACACCCACACACATCCCCCTCTCCATCATATCGGGCATTCTTTATCTCTCACGCGTGCATGCGGAACGATCGATGTTCCTCTATGTATGTGTGTATATAGCTAGGTCTTTCATAGTTTTCCACACAAACCGATCAATCGATATATCCAGTGAGGTCTCACCCTCTTTCCCACGTCCACATCGATCAATCTATACCTCTGTATATAGGATTAACATATATAGCTAATACACCCACATTAATTATATATCCAACGTCCCCCTCTCATCATCCATGCCTTCCGCTTCATCTCTCAGACGCGTGCACAATGGCGAAGACAGGGGCAGTAAGGGCCCTGCCCCCTCTCCCCTAACATCACTATATATCGAGGCTAATATGAATGTGATCATTAGACAATTGCTGCTAAAAATGGTTTAAGTTCATGAATTGACCCTCCTCGTAAAGGATTAGCAATGCTTGGCCCCCTAGCTCATTTATTTTTCATGGCTCCGCCACTGCGCGCAACAGCGCACGTGTTCGCCCCCTCTCTCTATATATCGATCTCGCACTTGTGCATTCCTTCATAGTCTCCCTCCACTCGGCCCCTCGCACCATCTTCTAGCCCCCACCGGATTTTGCCACATGTACAATCTAGCAGACTCCATGGTTGAACTTAAGCATAATGCACAAACCTCAAAACAACAGTGGTTCACTTTTGTTCTAGAATCTTCCGTATCATAACTGCCCAAACTTTTTTTCTAGTTGAATTGCCATTTTTTTACTTTATGCTTTACAACGCACAATTCCATGAATCATAAAATAGATTAAGGGCTTCTTTGATTCAAAGGATTCTCAAAGGAATTTTGGAGGATTCTAATCATTAGGAATTTTTCCTATCTTGGTTGTTTGATTCGTAGGATTGTAAACCATAGGAATTTTTCCATATGATTCAGTTGCACTAGATTTCATAGGAAACATCCCATCCACTCAAACCTCTTTGAAAGAATTCTGCGTTTTTTCTATGCACAATCAAACACTCGTACAATCCTGTAGGATTCAAGACGACATTCGACTATAATCCCATGTTTTTCCTATTCCCGCGTTCTTAGCTTTTTTATAAAAACTAATTGATTTTAAATGAGATGAACTATAAGAATTAAATGAAGGGCTACATCAGGCATATATGACCCAGAGCTTACATGCTATAGTGTGGTATTTATTCATAATTTGGTTGCAAAATCTGATGCGTGCAATGCACGTGTACCTTACTAGTACTTCGAGTATGTGCAAAACACGTAAATTAGAATACCACGTAAATTAGAATACCAATGGCACGCTACACAGTGTCTCTCTTACAGTTCATGAAGCCACGTGGCACATGTGGAGGCGTTGTCGCGACCTCCTTGCGTGGATTGATCACAGTGACGTGCTACTAGTTCCAGAAGAATGTACTCGTCCTCCTTGAGCCATACTGGCGGTACATGCACGAAGCGAAGATGTGCACGCACGCCACACACGCACTCATTCCCTCGCACGCACATGCGGGTACACGGGCGGACGCAATTTTGTACCAAGATCCACCCCATGTGATAATTTGACGCGTGTAAAGTCGTTCACTTCATTGATGGTCAATTAATACAGCGCATGCAAATTGAGTGGACGTGAGGGCAGAAGAAAGACATTATTACTCCACTGCGCGCATGCGAGTAGTTAAATCGTGGGTTGCTAGTAGTACTTCCATTGGTCTCCTTCGTATTTTGTGCCAATTTTTGACAGTAACATAATATTTACGCATTTGAGCAGTGTAGTACTTGAAATTTATGTTCCGCTAAACTCATCGGGAGCCGTTTCGGGCCTCGAAACCAAAACCATCAATTAATCTTTACCTTGTTCCCATCACATTCGAAAGCCTGCTCACACCTACTAGTACGTACCAAACCTGAACGTGTTCCCACTATGCAGGTATTAGTACTAGTGCTAGTACTTAGGTTATAAAAAGGGGAACTACCTAACCGAAAATTACTCTACCTTTCCTCCTCATAAGTGCTTCTTCTTCGTCCGTCGTTGCCATGGCCGGTGAGCAGAGCTCTAGGTCGAGAACTACTCATAACAAGGGAGCGGCAACCAAGGCTGCGGAAAAAAAAGAGAGGGCTCGCCGCCACGCAGAGACCTCGAAAGATCTCTCACGGGCAGGCGATGGCTCCCAGGAGCGCTCTAGCCGCGGAGGCGAACATGCCGAGCCGGCGGAGCTGGAGTCGTTATCCCTCGACGGCATGCCCGATCAGCTCAATAAGCAGAAGGAGTTCATCCAAGGCTTGATGGAGTTGCTGAAGGAGAGCCTCGACGACATGCCCGCTGAGCTCAGTCAGCAGGGGGAGTTGACCGCCGGCTTGGTCATGCTACTGAAGAAGAGCATTGCCTCGGAGAAGAAGGCGACCGGCGAAATCCTGCGACTTCAGGAGGACAAGGCGAAGCTCTGCCACGAGATCGACCTATTGAAGGAGAAGAATGCCGGCTGGAAGAAGCTGCATGAGAATAGTAGTTCCTCGATGAAGATGCTGCAGGCCCTCGTCATGGAACAGAAGGAGGAGTTGGCGAAGCTCCGCATCGAGCACCCGGATGCTGTCAAGGTATGTAATGCGGCCGTGGAACAGATGATGAAGGCTCGCGTCGAGAAATCCCGCATCATGGACAGAATGAAGAAGATGGCGGAGGAGACGCGCAAGGAGATGGAGGTCGTGGAGGCGATGAAGAAGCAGCTACGACTCCGCGGCGAATTATATCATTTGGGGTGATAATCTTCCTTCTTCTTTTGCTCATGTGTTTCATCTTTTGCTTCGGGTGTTTCGCCGCACGTGTCATGTTCTCTGCGAGGCATGAATAGAACAATGGTTTTTTTGAGGGAATGAATAGAACAATGCTAACAATGAGATGACTAGCAAATTAGATCATTTTTATCGCCATATGGCACTGGGCTACCGTGTTTCGTGCTCCTCCGTCGCAGTACTACTCCAGTGGAAAACTTGAGTATACCGCATGGTTCTTTGCTCCTCCTCGATCAGGTCGTCGGCGCATTTATACGAGCAGTCAAATCACAAGGCCCCACCTTCCAGCAGTAATGAGCCGTCAAATCACAAAGGCCCTCGCCTCTCGTGAAACCGACCAAGCTAGACTGCCCCGCCCTCTAGCCTTTTAAAAAATGTATACTTTTGTACAGCAGTAGTATCGATGGATTGCGCCATGGAGCAAAACTTGAAATTAAAAAAAAGGTGGTACATATAGAGAGCGCTCGTCGCCAAATTATGCATATAGTACTATTAAAAAGGCTAGTCACAATAATGGTATCCAGCACAACCCACCCCTCAAATAAAACTAAGAGGGTGCTTGGATACGTTTTAGTCCCATGACTAAAAGTAGTGGGACTAAAACATGCTAGCCTCACCCATGCTTCGATCCAAATACTAAAAAGGCTAAAATCAAGTTAATGAGCATTTATTATCCTCCAAACCCTCCAATCCAGAACTCGCCTGTGTTAAAGGAGAGGAGTTAAATGCGTAGAGAGAGGACTAATCCACATTTTAGTAGGGGTACCCCTGACTAAAATTTTTTAGTCTCAAGACTAGTTTTAGCCCCTCTTTAGTCAGGGGTGCTTGGAACTTTAGCCACTTAAAGAGACTATTTTTAGTCAGACTAAAATAAGTCCCTTGGATCCAAGCACCCTCTAAGCATCTTGGAATTCTTTGACAAAACTAAGCACCCTGAAATTCTTTGACAACTAAACTGCTGGCTATATGATGTTGGCCACATATATTGTACGTATATAATGTGAAGAAACGAGTGGTAGTACTATACCAACTAAAAGATGAAATGTAAGAAATACTAGTATGTACGTACTGAAGAGTTAAAGTAACGAGAAGAAACATAACATAGTTCTGCTGGGGGCTCAGCACAACACACCCCTCAAATTAAATTAAGCACACCTGAAATTAAACTTTGCAACTATTCCGGTAGACACTGCATTAGAACCACCATGAGCAACGACACTGCCACCTTACTCGGAGTCCTCGTCCACGTCCTCGACTTCGTCCTTATCCCTCTTCCTCTTGGCCGATACTTCTTTGCTTGAACCGCACACTTGGCTGTTGCTCTTCATCCAACCCTTGTAGATATTGAAGCAAAGGTAGCCATCCATTGCAGCGTAGTGGATGTGGTCTATATCTAGTACATTCCGCTGCCATGCATGGTGATGAAATGTGTATGGAGGTTTCTCCAGTTTACCGTACGAAGGATGAACCATGGCTCCTGCCAGGGTCAGCACTGAAGGCTGACGAGAGGACACCAGCCGATTCTTCTGGAGGTTGAAGGTGTTGCCTACAACGAGGCCTATCCGACGCATGACTTCTTTGTCGTTACCAAAGTCTACAGTAACGAATTTGACTAGGTTGCTCTCGAGGAAGTCCTTAAAATCCTGGCACTCAACGTTGGCATGGCATATGTGGTAGACCAAGCATAACTCATGCACGCAAACCTGGATCACGGTGGGCTTCTTCCTCTCTTCGTCCTTTAGATCCTTCTCTCTCCCAGGACTGTGGTGTACTCAACATCTAGCCCAGCGACCCACTCATCATCTGAGTCTTCGAACATGCGTCTGAAGCGAGAAAGGCATCCTTTCACCGTCGCGGAAGAACGGGTGTAGATGACGTCGAACTCATCGCCGGTGATGGTTCTAACCTTGTACTCACCGCCGATCGTGGAGATTTGGGACGCCATGGATTTGGGAGGAGGGTTAGGATTAGTGGAACTGCCGTAATGTGAATGAACGGGACAACTAGGAGCGAACCGCCGTAGTATTGAAGGACGTGCGGGGACGAGTAGGAGCGAAGTGCCAGCATGCGAACGGCAGGGTAGTGGCTTTCCATTCTCCCATGATACAGGCTTCCGAGAACCCTTGGATCTGAGATCGAACGGTTGCATGGCGTGATTCTAGACCTATGGGTGAATATCCTATCCTGGAGGGTTATTCTGCAAATTTTCAGCAACTTAGCATGCGACCGTTTGATCTCAGATCCAAGGGCTGCCAGCAGCCCGTATCATGGTCGCGCCTACCACGACCGCCGCGTCGCTCGCGCGGTCGCGCCCTTCGATATTTAACACGGTGCGTTAGGCTATCTGATGTTGGCATGTCATACATAGTCATCACTTAGTCACTCATACTACAAAAAGGTTGGCTATAAGGTTGGCTATAAGTGTATTTTTTTACTCCTCTCTATCTCTTTCTTCGTACTCCCTCCGTCCCATAATATAAGAACGTTTTTGACACTAGTGTAGTGCCAAAAACGTTCTTATATTATGGGACACAGGGAGTACTAGTATTTATTGCATTTGCCAAGGAGTGACCTCTTCCAATGAAATGGTGTTGCTAAGTTTGCTTAATTTAATTAGCTATAGACTCAAAATTGTCTTTTCACCTAGGTACACGCGCTTAGCACTGTTTCTTCCTTGGGTCACCAAACTAGTCTCTCTCTTCTTGATTAACTTGCCACATCAGACTTTATGCCTATGTGGCAAGCTTAAGCACCTGTAGGAGCAAGTAAAAGTAAGTACAATAGTGCACTTTACATGGCATTTTTGCATATGTGGAGGAAAGAGAGGCAAGGAAAAAGTGGAGAAGTGGGCTCTCATGTAAGAGCCAGCCTCTACTACATGGTGGAGCAATGGGAGAGGCACTTGTATGGAGGTGGTCAGGAATCGGGAGACTCACGCCGGTCGTAGCGCCACAGTTAAAATGATAATGGCAAGTCAAATCACGGGGCCCCACCTGTCCAGCAGTAACTCGCTGTCAAATCACACAGCCCTACGTTTGCAGCAGCCTACTACCTCGTCTTCTCACGTCTCTGTCGAACCGACTAGGCGGAACTGCCCCGCCGCCTACCGCGCAGGAAAAGCCCCGCCCTGGACTTTTAAATAGTATACAGTATACTAATTTTGTATCCATGGATTGCGCCCGCGCCATGGAGCAAAGCGTCTAGAAAACGGCGGTACACATGTACGGAGTATACAGCACGCCCGTCGCGTTCGCGTTGCACCCCAGACGGTCGGTCGGTCTGGCACGCTGCTCTCCGAATGGAACGCACGTCATATTGCGTTTGCACACACATGTGGGACGGCAATTGAGAACCGACCATAGGCACACTCCCCAGCCCCGCAAGTCGGGTGACTTAATAGAAGAGGGAGACGAGCGATAGTACTAGAGAAGTGTTGTACTACGTTGGTGCCTGGACGATCCCTGCAAGACACGGAAGATCAGTTCGTCCATGCATGTGACCAGACTCTAGCAGACACGCCTGGATTGGCTATCGTGTACATATCGTGCAGGCTATGTTGTACATGGCTGTAGTTGTGGTGAGAAATCTAAAAAAAGGTTTCTTGTCATCTCGCAAAATTAGGTGTCATGTGCTTCGGATCACTGCGAGGGTTAAACAGCGACAACTGAGTTGGGCTAGTCATTGGGGGCACATGCACGAACAGTGACTACTCGGCTGCCATCTAGGTCAAGCCGGCTATGTTAATTAGGACATCTATCGACGGACCCCTTTTCTATGAGTTTATCTTTAATTTGAGCTTTGTTCCTTGTCTAGTTTGTCCGTCGGGATTCATGTTGTCTCCTTTGGGCAGTGAGCTTATGATTTCTTGTCATGTGGCATTTTTTCGTGTTATATGTTATAATCCGGCGCTTCAGATCAAAATGACGACAACTGCACCTCCGGGCCACGTGCATGAAGACATCTCAACAGTCATTGACGAGGTCAAGACGGCTCCGGTAGACAAAAGAAAACTAGTACTACTCCACTATATAGGCAGGAGCCTCCGTGCTTGCTTGCTAGTGTTGCTCTCTTCACACTGTCTCGGCCTCTCCAGATCTAAACACGACAGCGCCAGCCACACACACTCTCTCTCTGCTCACTGCTGGTCACAGATCCAGCCGGATCCTCTCCGCCGGGGAAGGTGAGAAGGTGCAACGTTCACGCGGTCGTCCTTCGCGACGGCTCTTACCCACTGCTGGTTCTCTCCCATGCACCGCTGGCGAGGGAGGGCCTCCGACCCCTTCTTCCTCGCTGCCGTAGTGTGGGCAGATCCGGCCTCCCGCCGCCCACCTAGCGACATCCCGGCGACCATCAGGTATAACTTCCTTCGAAACCGGCCTTGCTCTACTTCTCGAGCTCCTGACGTCGCTGCATTTGTATCTTTCACTATTTCTCAGGCCCCCTCGTAGATAGGATCGATCGGCTGTTCGACAACCACCTAATTTTTTTACGTTTAAGAGGTAAAACTAGTTCATGCACTCGAATCTAGTACTACTTGGTTCAAACAAGGAAGAAAGGGGGTGGGGGTGGGGGAGGATTTGTTACCTGAATCTAGGACTTGGTCGAAAGAGGAAATAATGGGGGCGAAAAGTAGCAGAGACTGGGTATCCAACTGGTCTCTAGGTCTAATAGGGAAATAAAGGGAAACGCAGTACAAACTCAATATAAACCCGATCTATTGGTTGAAAAAGGAAAGAAAGTGGGGACTGGGGGACAAGTCAACAGAGTAAGTCCAGCACTAGATTTGCTAGCCTCACACAGTATAAGGTGGCTATACCGAACAAAAATGGGACCAACCCAGATATCCTGTTCTGATGTTTGTTGCCCCGAGCCACTCTTATGTAATGCCACTGGTAAAATGTAGCAGTCGCACTGTTAAAAGTAAGGACACGTTAAACCAATGTTGTTTTCAATGTAATGCCTCCAGTAATATGAATCAATGGCACTTCTTTACATGTCCTGCTAAAATTTCCCATTAAGATAAGTTGGTTCTTTTCGTTAGAAATGCAACTGTCCTAGTCCGCCTACTCTCCCGTGCCCAAAGTAATGTCGTATTTAACGGTTGTCATAGTTAATCCTAATGCCCACACTAATATCTAGCAATGCTAGTGCTTTTGAAATTGCTAATGTCCTTGTAGGATTGCCATTCAGATAAGGGACATGCTTCTTTTCATTTGATGCATGTTTCATCACTTGTTAGTCACCCTCCTTTCCACCATTTTTGTGCAAACAGAGATATACATTTCACGCTCGATCTTAGTTGAACTGCACAAATGATATCCAAATTATAGTTGAGCATTCCAGGAGCTTCACAACCAACCTTGATGTTGCTCAATTTTCTTGCAACTAATGAAGAAGAAGTTCTGTGGGTTTCGTTTTCTGATGGAAATGGAACCGGGGCTGGAGCCCTTTTCTTAAAAAAAATTGAAGAAGAAGCTACTAGCTCACGGGACATTGCTTCATTTTAGGTGAACTGCACCAAAAGGTCCCATGAATTGAATCATCCATGTTGGTGACTGAAAGAGCCAGCTTCATCATCCCAGTCTAAGCACCCCCGGCCTCCATCCTTGCGACGCACGGTACACCTCGTTTGCCACCTGCTCGACCCTAGTGTCACTGATAAAATGAAGTAATAATACAGTTAAAATAGAGCGAGTGTCATCTCTATCATTTCATTTCCAATGTAGATAAAGAAAGTGCTTCTCTTTGTTAATGTATGTTTCATCAACTAGTCCCATTGTTAATGTTTAAGCGTTTCTGCAAACTGGGGTGCTTAATTTTAGTTGATATGTACAAAAATAGAGATTTGAATGTCTCAAGGCGCCTCCTTGTACTACCGCTATACACTGATGTTCATCACTGGCAGAAGGTGTATCTCGGAGACTTGGGACGATGTCCAGTATGAGGCGTACCGTATGAGGCGTCGCAGGGCCCATCTCGCCCTCGCAGCATGGCATACTATGATACTATCACAATATTTTCTTCTATTTATTTTGTGTGTTTCATCAACTAGTGCCACTATAATGTAATCACGCTTTTTCATTATCTGTGCAAACAGGGTTATTCAGCTGCATTTTGGTGGAACTGCACAAATGTACGTATGGAACCGGCATATATGCAGAGTGCGAGGTGTGCCAAGTAAAAATTACCGACACCAACCATGCTGCATGCACGCATTGGCATCCACCACCACCAGTGGGATGTGTGGCGCTCTCTGTGGACGAATCTTTCTCGGCAGCAAATCATCTAACCAAATACTAGTAGCTTATATTGGCAGTTTTCTAGGGAGTACTCTTTTCTGAAAGAAGCATCAATCTATTTTTCTTTATTTGTACACGGTGTCACAACTTTGACCCAAAGGTCCAGAGCTATTTTAGGGTGATTGGCGTAGTACTCGGAGACTGATTGTAAGCATGATTTTCATTAGCTGTCACACTGATTGTAAGCATGAGCAGGTGGAAGATTAGGTTAGTGCGAAGCTTACCTTAAACCCTACCGCCGCCGTTGAAACGAGGCGAGCGTCGAGGGAACCGTGGAGAACGGCGGGGAAGCGACGTCGCGCCTGTTGGAAATATGCCCTAGAGGCAATAATAAAATGGTTATTATTATATTTCTTTGTTCATGATAATTGTCTATTGTTCATGCTATAATTGTGTTATCCGGAAATCGTAATACATGTGTGAATACATAGACCACAACGTGTCCCTAGTAAGCCTCTAGTTGACTAGCTCGTTGATCAACAGATAGTCATGGTTTCCTGACTATGGACATTGGATGTCATTGATAACGGGATCACATCATTAGGAGAATGATGTGATGGACAAGACCCAATCCTAAGCATAGCACAAAAGATCGTGTAGTTCGTTTGCTAGAGCTTTTCCAATGTCAAGTATCATTTCCTTAGACCATGAGATCGTGCAACTCCCGGATACCGTAGGAATGCTTTGGGTGTGCCAAACGTCACAACGTAACTGGGTAACTATAAAGGTACACTATGGGTATCTCCGAAAGTGTCTGTTGAGTTGGCACGGATCGAGACTGGGATTTGTCACTCCGTATGACGGAGAGGTTTCTCTGGGCCCACTCGGTAATGCATCATCATAATGAGCTCAATGTGACTAAGGAGTTAGCCATGGGATCATGCATTACGGTACGAGTAAAGTGACTTGCCGGTAACGAGATTGAACAAGGTATTGGGATATCGACGATCGAATCTCGGGCAAGTAACGTACCGATTGACAAAGGGAATTGTATACGGGATTGATTGAATCCTCGACATCGTGGTTCATCCGATGAGATCATCATGGAACATGTGGGAGCCAACATGGGTATCCAGATCCCGCTGTTGGTTATTGACCGGAGAGGCGTCTCGGTCATGTCTGCATGTCTCCCGAACCCGTAGGGTCTACACACTTAAGGTTCGGTGACGCTAGGGTTGTAGAGATATTAGTATGCGGAAATCCGAAAGTTGTTCGGAGTCTCGGATGAGATCCCGGACGTCACGAGGAGTTCCGGAATGGTCCGGAGGTGAAGAATTATATATAGGAAGTCCAGTTTCGGCCACCGGGAAGAAGTCAAAGAATGGACCCAAGCCTGAGACTGAGTGCTTTTATTGCAAGGGAAGTGGTCACTGGAAGCGGAACTGCCCCAAATACTTAGCGGACAAGAAGGCCGGCAACACCAAAGGTATATGTGATATACATGTAATTGATGTGTACCTTACCAGTACTCGTAGTAGCTCCTGGGTATTTGATACCGGTGCGGTTGCTCATATTTGTAACTCAAAACAGGAACTGCGGAATAAGCGGAGACTGGCAAAGGACAAGGTGACGATGCGCGTCGGGAATGGTTCCAAGGTCGATGTGATCGCCGTCGGCACGCTGCCTCTACATTTACCTACGGGATTAGTTTTAAACCTCAATAATTGTTATTTAATGCCAGCTTTGAGCATGAACATTGTATCTGGATCTCGTTTAACGTGAGATGGCTACTCATTTAAATCCGAGAATAATGGTTGTTCTATTTATATGAGAGATATGTTTTATGGTCATGCCCTGCTGGTTAATGGTTTATTCTTAATGAATCTCGAACGTGATGTTACACATATTCATAGTGTGAATACCAAAAGATGTAAAGTTGATAACGATAGTCCCACATACTTGTGGCACTGCCGCCTTGGTCACATTGGTGTCAAGCGCATGAAGAAGCTCCATGCAGATGGACTTTTGGAGTCTCTTGATTACGAATCATTTGACACGTGCGAACCATGCCTCATGGGTAAGATGACCAAGACTCCGTTCTCCGGAACAATGGAGCGAGCAACCAACTTATTGGAAATCATACATACCGATGTGTGCGGTCCAATGAGTGTTGAGGCTCGCGGAGGATATCGTTATGTTCTCACTCTCACTGATGATTTAAGTAGATATGGGTATGTCTACCTAATGAAACACAAGTCTGAAACCTTTGAAAAGTTCAAGGAATTTCAGAGTGAGGTTGAGAATCAACGTGACAGGAAAATAAAGTTCTTACGATCAGATCGTGGTGGAGAATATTTAAGTCACGAATTTGGTACGCACTTAAGGAAATGTGGAATTGTTTCACAACTCACGCCGCCTGGAACACCTCAGCGAAATGGTGTGTCCGAACGTCGTAATCGCACTCTATTGGATATGGTGCGATCTATGATGTCTCTTACCGATCTACCGCTCTCATTTTGGGGCTATGCTTTAGAGACTACCGCATTCACTTTAAATAGGGCTCCGTCGAAATCCGTTGAGACGACACCGTATGAATTATGGTTTGGGAAGAAACCTAAGCTGTCGTTTCTAAAAGTTTGGGGATACGATGCTTATGTCAAGAAACTTCAACCTGAAAAGCTCGAACCCATGTCGGAAAAATGCGTCTTCATAGGATACCCAAAGGAAACCATTGGGTATACCTTCTACCTCAGATCCAAAGGCAAGATCTTTGTTGCCAAGAATGGGTCCTTTCTGGAGAAAGAGTTTCTCTCGAAAGAAGTGAGTGGGAGGAAAGTGGAACTTGATGAGGTGATAGTCGCCCCTTCCGAACCGGAAAGTAGCGCAACGCGGGAAGATGTTCCTGTGGTGCCTACACCGACTGGGGAGGAAGTTAATGATGATGATCATGAAGCTTCGAATCAAGTTACTGCTGAACTTCGTAGGTCCACAAGGACACGTTCCGCACCAGAGTGGTACGGCAACCCTGTTCTGGAAATCATGTTGTTAGACAACGGTGAACCTTCGAAATATGAAGAAGCGATGGCGGGCCCGGATTCCGACAAATGGCTAGAAGCCATGAAATCTGAGATAGGATCCATGTATGAAAACGAAGTATGGACTTTGACTGACTTGCCCGATGATCGGCGAGCCATAGAAAATAAATGGATCTTTAAGAAGAAGACAGACGCGGATGGTAATGTGACCATCTACAAGGCTCGACTTGTCGCTAAGGGTTATCGACAAGTTCAAGGGGTTGACTACGATGAGACTTTCTCACCCGTAGCAAAGCTGAAGTCCGTTCGAATCATGTTAGCAATTGCCGCATTCTATGATTATGAGATATGGCAAATGGACGTCAAAACGGCATTCCTTAACGGCTTTCTTAATGAAGAATTGTATATGATGCAGCCGGAAGGTTTTGTCGATCCTAAGAATGCTAACAAGGTATGCAAGCTCCAGCGCTCCATCTATGGGCTGGTGCAAGCATCTCGGAGTTGGAACATTCGATTTGATGAGATTATCAAAGCGTTTGGGTTTACACAGACTTATGGAGATGCCTGTGTTTACAAGAAAGTGAGTGGGAGCTCTGTAGCATTTCTCTTATTATATGTGGATGACATACTATTGATGGGAAATGATATAGAATTCTTGGAAAGTATAAAGGCCTATTTGAATAAGTGTTTTTCAATGAAGTACCTTGGAGAAGCTGCTTATATATTAGGCATCAAGATCTATAGAGATAGATCAAGACGCCTCATTGGTCTTTCACAGAGTACGCACCTTGACAAGATATTGAAGAAATTCAATATGGATCAGTCCAAGAAGGGGTTCTTGCCTGTATTGCAAGGTGTGCAATTGAGCACGGCTCAATGCCCGACCACGGCAGAAGATAGAGAAAAGATGAGTGTCATCCCCTATGCCTCGGCCATAGGGTCTATTATGTATGCCATGCTGTGTACTAGACCTGATGTAAACCTTGCCGTAAGTTTGGTAGGAAGATACCAAAGTAATCCCGGCATGGAACACTGGACAGCGGTCAAGAATATCCTGAAGTACCTGAAGAGGACTAAGGATATGTTTCTCGTTTATGGAGGTGACGAAGAGCTCGTCGTAAAGGGTTACGTCGACGCTAGCTTCAATACAGATCTGGATGACTCGAAGTCACAAACCGGATAAGTGTATATTTTGAATGGAGGGGCAGTAAGCTGGTGCAGTTGCAAGCAAAGCGTCGTGGCGGGATCTACATGTGAAGCGGAGTACATGGCAGCCTCAGAGGCAGCGCAAGAAGCAATCTGGATGAAGGAGTTCATTACCGACCTAGGGGTGATTCCCAATGCGTCGGGGCCGATGACTCTCTTCTGTGATAACACTGGAGCTATTGCCCTTGCCAAGGAGCCCAGGTTTCACAGGAAGACCAGGCATATCAAGCGTCGCTTCAACTCCATTCGTGAAAGTGTTCAGAATGGAGACATAGATATTTGTAAAGTACATACGGACCTGAATGTAGCAGATCCGTTGACTAAACCTCTCCCTAGAGCAAAACATGATCAACACCAGAACTCTATGGGTGTTCGATTCATCACAATGTAACTAGATTATTGACTCTAGTGCAAGTGGGAGACTGTTGGAAATATGCCCTAGAGGCAATAATAAAATGGTTATTATTATATTTCTTTGTTCATGATAATTGTCTATTGTTCATGCTATAATTGTGTTACCCGGAAATCGTAATACATGTGTGAATACATAGACCACAACGTGTCCCTAGTAAGCCTCTAGTTGACTAGCTCGTTGATCAACAGATAGTCATGGTTTCCTGACTATGGACATTGGATGTCATTGATAACGGGATCACATCATTAGGAGAATGATGTGATGGACAAGACCCAATCCTAAGCATAGCACAAAAGATCGTGTAGTTCGTTTGCTAGAGCTTTTCCAATGTCAAGTATCATTTCCTTAGACCATGAGATCGTGCAACTCCCGGATACCGTAGGAGTGCTTTGGGTGTGCCAAACATCACAATGTAACTGGGTGACTATAAAGGTACACTACGGGTATCTCCGAAAGTGTCTGTTGAGTTGGCACGGATCGAGACTGGGATTTGTCACTCCGTATGACCGAGAGGTATCTCTGGGCCCACTCGGTAATGCATCATCATAATGAGCTCAATGTGACTAAGGAGTTAGCCACGGGATCATGCATTACGGTACGAGTAAAGTGACTTGCTGGTAACGAGATTGAACAAGGTATTGGGATACCGACGATCGAATCTCGGGCAAGTAACGTACCGATTGACAAAGGGAATTGTATACGGGATTGATTGAATCCTCGACATCGTGGTTCATCCGATGAGATCATCGTGGAACATGTGGGAGCCAACATGGGTATCCAGATCCCGCTGTTGGTTATTGACCGGAGAGGCGTCTCGGTCATGTCTGCATGTCTCCCGAACCCGTAGGGTCTACACACTTAAGGTTCGGTGACACTAGGGTTGTAGAGATATTAGTATGCGGAAAGCCGAAAGTTGTTCGGAGTCCCGGATGAGATCCCGGACGTCACGAGGAGTTCCGGAATGGTCCGGAGGTGAAGAATTATATATAGGAAGTCCAGTTTCGGCCATCGGGGAAGTTTCGGGGGTTATCGGTATTGTACCGGGACCACCGGAAGGGTCCCGGGGGTCCACCGGGTGGGGCCACCTATCCCGGAGGGCCCCATGAGCTGAAGTGGGAGGGGAACCAGCCCCTAGTGGGCTGGTGCGCCCCCCATGGGCCTCCCCCTGCGCCTAGGGTTGGAAACCCTGGGGGTGGGGGCGCCCCACCTGGCTTGGGGGGGAAGTTCCCCCCCCCCTTGGCCGCCGCCCCCCTGTAGATGGGATCCCAGGGGCCGGCGCCCCCCAGGGGGCCTATATAAAGGGGGGGAGGGAGGGCTGCTGTACCCTAGCCCCTGGCGCCTCCCTCTCCCTCCCGTGACACCTCTCTCTCCCGCTTGCGCTTGGCGAAGCCCTGCCGGGATCCCCGCTACTTCCACCACCACGCCGTCGTGCTGCTGGATCTCCATCAACCTCTCCTTCCCCCTTGCTGGATCAAGAAGGAGGAGACGTCGCTGCTCCGTACGTGTGTTGAACGCGGAGGTGCCGTCCGTTCGGCGCTCGGTCATCGGTGATTTGGATCACGACGAGTACGACTCCATCAACCTCGTTCACTTGAACGCTTCCGCTCGCGATCTACAAGGGTATGTATATGCACTCCTTCCTTCTCATTGCTAGTATACTCCATCGATGGATCTTGGTGATGCGTAGAAAATTTTAAAATTCTGCAACGATCCCTAACAGCGCCATCCGGTCTCCTCTTGCGGTGGGAGAACGAATACTCCTGTGGCTCCGGCTGGCTCTGCACCCTCACGAACGGCACACCATACTCGATCGATTCGTTATCCTCTGGGTGCTCGACATTCGACCTGTACGCCCACCACCTCCGCCTGATTGTCGCCTCGGGTGAATCTGTCTACTCCATCGCCCAGAGGAGATACTCGATGAACTTGGAGGACTGCGGCGTGACTGCCGCCGAGGAGTACATGTACATCGCCGTCGTCTCGCTCTTTCGCATACATTGCCACATGGCCCGCACCGTCCTCGAAATCTCCCACTCATTGTCAAACCAACTAAGGATCTCCTTCAACCTAGCTAACTTTGCCTAGTCGCCGCCGGCGATCTGCCTGATTCGCTGCTGCATCCTCTCCATAGATGTCCTTCTGAGTGGTCCGGTGCTAGCTTTGGAAGATGGGAGGACACACGGTGGTCTTGCAATAGAGAAGAGGGAGAGGTGAGACGGTGGTTTTGGAATGGAGATGATGGAGAGGAGAGGAGGTGGTTTTGCAATGGAGAAGATCAGAAGAGGGAGAGGCGAGACGGTGGTTTTGGAATGGAGATGATGGAGAGGAGAGGAGGTGGTTTTGCAACGGAGAAGATCAGAAGAGGGAGAGGCGAGATGGTGGTTTTGGAATGGAGATGATGGAGAGGAGAGGAGGTGGTTTTGCAATGGAGAAGAGGGAGAGGAGCGTGCGACAGCGATTTAGGATTGGACGAGAGGGCCGGCGCGCTGTGACTGGATCAAAATCAATTTACCCTTCAATTAAGAAAGCGACCCCACATTAACTAGTCTCCCTTTTATTCTGGGTCATAATTGACCATGATTTTCGCACATAAAATATATGTTATACGTTGCAAAAATAATATAATTTGAAAGTACATTCAGATACGAACCAAATGATACAATTTTTGGTGACATGCATTCACATTTTGCTTGTCAAATACAGTACGTGGTCAAACTTTGACCCAAAATACGCAAAACAACAAAAAAATACTTCCAAGACCAGCGCCGCTCTTCCGCTCTTCTCCTCTTAAACCACCGCCGCTCCTCTCCTGTTCCAATCTAAATGCAGCGCCGCTCCTCTCCTCTTCCATTTCAAAACCACCGCCCCTCCTCTCCTGTTCCAGTCCAAAACCAGCGTTGCTCCTCTCCCGTTATAATCCAAAACTAGCGCTGCTCCTCTCCTCTTCCATTCAAAAACCACCACCGGCGAGTGAAGGTGCTGTGGAGAAGTAGATCGATGGAGGAGTACAACCGATACGTGTGGATCGCAGACGGCGACCCTGTGAAGCTAGCTAGGATGTTGGAGATACAGTCTTGGTTTGACAACAAGGACCAACTAGCGGCGACGGCGACATCCATGGCCAAATATCTGCAACAGAGCAAAAAGGCGGCGATACTCCCGGAGGGAGTCGCGCCGGAGTACATAGAGTTGCTCCTCTGGGCCATGGAGCAAACAGATTCACCGAATCCGATCGTGAGGGAGCGGTGGTGGGAGTATCAATCCCAGATGGAGCATCCACCAGAGATTGAAGGATCGAGCATCTACAGGGTGCCGTTTGTGAGGGTGTACTGCCAGAGCGAGCCGGTGGAGTCTTCGTCGACCGAACCCAACTGCAAGAGGAGAAAAGCAGTTGGCCCGACGACGCTTCCCCGCCATCGTCTCCCTCGCCGTTCACATCGTCTCACGGGGCGGCTGTTTGCCGCCGAGGAATAGGAGGGGGCTGCCCCCCCTAGCCCAATAGTCGGGCAGGTTGTGAATTGTCAGGAGGAGCTTAGGGTTGTCAGTATTTGCAGGTTGTGAATTGTGTTTTGTGTTGTGTATTTTGAGAGTACTTTCAGATATGAATGTCTTTTGAATTTCAGATTTGCAGTATTGACCATATGAAGTATTTTATGAATTCTAGAGATCTATTTTTAGCACTTAAAAAAATGTAGTTTCATAGGAGTATAAAAGTGCAGACAATGTGATTCTCAGAGAAGAAACTGCAACTTTCAGTTTCAGATAAGAAACTGCAAGTTCAGTTTCAGATAAGAAACTGCAACTTTCAGAGGCAGAGCATTTATATTAACACGGCCTTTTCAAACAGGGTTAACATCATGTTGGAAGTTTTATTCATGGTAGAAAATGGAACTACCAACCAGTTAACATCATGGTGATCAACATTCATGCATAGCACATCTTCATATGATGCACAGTCAAAATGCCCACACAATGTCGAGTGTGCGAAACACAGAGAAAACGAGGAACGAAGTTTTGGCAAGTGTTGGACGTGGTTTTGGGCTGCCCCGTCTAGGCTTTCATTTTTAACATGCGCAGCCCACGACCTCGGATGGGACGTCCATAGGCCTGTTTGTATTTTCTTAGGGCCGTCATGTATCGACCGGCCTATGGACCTCCCATCCGAGGTTTTATTTTTGGTAGCCCAATTTATGTATTTTTTTTTGAAGAAAACGCAGAGGTCTATTCTATTTTTCTATATAAGAATAGGAACGCCTGGTCCAACTTATGTTTCCCTTCTAACTATATTATATATATTTAAATTATTTTATATGTTATTATATATTATTTTTATTGTCATCATATATTTAACAGATACTTACATATGTAAGAAAACAATATCCCACATCTTATTAACTTATAAAAATAATTTCTTAACAAATAAAATCCTGGTTTGTTTTGGCACGAAAATCCTAGTGATTGTGTACCAAAGCTTGGTAAGATTTAAGGACGAATGTAATAATATCACTTATTATTTAAATATATTTATAACAAAATGCTCAGCCCCTTTTTATTTTTTGATAACATTGCTGGCCCAACCCAACATTATAATTAGAATCAGCCCAGCAAAATCGTGTATTTCGAGAAAGTGCAAATGGCCTGTAATTTTTTAGGAAATAAATAAATGGGCCACATGGACGCTACATTATTTGTTCACCCAGCCCAGCTAATGGCTGTAATTCAAAAAAAAGATCAAATTGACTGTAAATTCTACTGCGCAAAAAAAAATTCTGAAAAAATGGGTTGAATACGTGCCACATTTTTGGAGGCTGAAATATGGGCCAACAGGTCGAAGCCAACGCAAGTCGTTGTCAATTTAGTCAACAAATGATTCTGACATGTTAGCCGTTGGATTTACATCCAACGACCGGCATCCATCTTCAATCTCTCGTCTTCTTCCTCCAGCGCCGCCGGGACCACCTCCCGCCTCATGCTGCTAGCAGCTCTGCTTAGCACGCTTCGCTATGAAGCGCTACTCCACTGTTGGCCAGGCCATCCCTCCACCCCTCCACACCTCCTGTTCTTCTCCACCGACTGCCGAACCACACCGCACTAGAACCAGTTAACCCTCGTACACCTCTCCGTCTGCGACTCTACTCCCGCATCTTCCCATCTCCGGCTCGTTGCTGTCCGGGGCCTCGCCGTCGTCCACCACCTTGGATGCGCTCGGCGCGGCGTGGTCAACGTGGTCAACGAACGACACCATCGGAAGTAGACTGTGCGTGGAGAGGCTGATAGCTGGGTCCACGGCCGCACACAAGGAAATGCCTCCTTATTACGCGCAAAATAATGATTCCTCCACCTGACATCTGGGACCCACCGGAAGGGCCTCTGTATTTCGCGAAAATAACGTGCCCCCCGCGGACATGTCGGACCCACCAGCTATCTTCGCACGCAAGGAAGTGCCTCCTTATTACGCACAAAAAAATGAATACTCCCCCTGCCAGCTGGAACCCAGCATAGTGGGAGGCTGACTTGTGGGCCTACCAAGTTGACGGGGATGGAGGGCTTTGTCAACTTAGTCCATATGAACGATTCTAGCTCCTGTTACTGTACGATGTTCATCCAACGGCCGTAGTGCTTCTTCAACCTCTGGTCTTCTTGCTCCAGCCACCCAAACCAGCGCCGGTCGTGCCGCGTGCTCCTGCCTCCCGTGGCCGGCTGTGATGCCGCGGAGGCCTCACCGCCCCCTACTACTCCCACCGCTGGCCAGGCCATTCCTCTACTCACCCACACCCCCTGTTATTCTGCGGCGACAGCAGCCACACACCGCAGCCGAACCAGTGAACCCTCGTACTCATCTTCGCGTGGGCATCCACTGCTGCATCTTCCCCGGCTCCGAGTCGTTCCCTTCCTAGTCCTCGCCGTCGTCCACCGCCGTGGTGCTCTCGGCGCGGCGTGGTCAACGTGGTCAAGGAACGACTTCCATCGGACATGGACTGTACGTGGAGAGGCTGACAGCTGGGTCTACGGCCGCATCAAGGAAGTGCCTCCTTATTACGCGCAAAATAATGATTCCTCCACCTGACAGCAGGGACCCATCGGACGGGCCACCGTATTTCATGAAAAAAACATTTCCCCCTGACTGCTGGGACCCACCAGCTACATCTTCGCACGCAAGGAAGTGCGTCCGGGCAAAAAAATTGATTCACCCCCCTGACTGCTCGGACCCACCAGCTACATCTTCGCACGCAAGGAAGTGTGTCCGGGCAAAAAAAACGATTCGCCCCCCTGACTGCTGGGACCCACCAGCTACATCTTCGCATGCAAGGAAGTGCCTGACAGTCGGGACCCACCTGGTCGAAGCGTACATAGCGTTGTCATTCTGGTTGCGAACGTGTACGTACATATATACTGGTGGATGTAGAGGCGCGCACCTGTCGTAGTAGAGGCGCGTACGTGTCGTAGTAGAGGCGCGCACGTAGCATGTACACGTACGTACAACGGCCAGGGTGCAAGAAAGAAAATACGGCCACGTATGTGCACTTACGGGCGGGGTCTCGAACGCTACTCGCGCATACGTACGGCCAGGGCTCGTGTACATGGCTGGGTCGGAACAGAGAAACAGCGTTGTCGTCGTGTTCATGGGGAGGCAATGGAATGCGTTGTGTTCATGGGGAGGCAACGGAATGCGTCGTGTACATGGGGAGGCAACGGAATGCGTCGTGTTCATCGGGAGGCAACGGAACGCGTGGGAGCCAACTGGCTGGGTCGGAATGGAATGCGTGGTCGTGTTCATCGGGAGGGCTTGGACGGAACAGGCGATGGAAACAAGGCCTGGCGTACCGCAAAACGGAGGAAACGGACCTCCTACATTCGGAACGGGGTCCTGTTGATCGGGAGGGGTGTGGCGTACCGCAAAACGGAGGAAACGGACCTCCTACGGTCGAAACGGGGGTCCTGTTGATCGGGAGGGGTGTGGCGTATCGTAAAACGGAGGAAACGGACCTCCTACGGTCGAAACGGGGGTCCT
>NC_057796.1:417066169-417074438 GCF_018294505.1 Triticum aestivum
CCAATCGATCGGCTTCAGTTAGCAGCAGTAGCGAAGGAATCGCTCGATCGGGTTCAGTTAACAGCCATCGATCGATTGCTCGGGTTCAGTAACGCGTAGCCTGCAGTGCAATCGCTCGGGTTCAGTTAGAGCCCAACGCCTCGCTCGGGTTCAGTTAGAGCCAACGCCTCGCACACATGCGCGTACGTGTATGAGAGAAACGCGCATCGCTCAGCCACCGACCTCCCACCGTAACCGGGAACTCCCCGAAATTTTCCTCCCCCTCGCTACTACCACGGTTTTTTCCGTCATGGACGGCCCAAAGAATGTCATGCAGCCGCGTCTCCGGCCCGCCCAGGACGAAAAGCCCATTTTCTGTCATGATTTTTTGTCATAGAAGTAGGAGCCCACCACATCTATGATGATACCGGGTTTTGTCACAATTATCGTCATAGAAGTGTCATATGTATGACAGAAAAAAAATTCGTTCGACCCAAAATGTCACGGATGTGTCCTTTTTTTGTAGTGCAACCAAGGAGCATATTTGTGTTGGTCCAAGTTTTGTTATCTTTAGACACCTTTCCCTATGTGAGCGCAGCAAATCTAGTCCTGCTCAAACTCTACAGCCTTGTCCCTTCCTTTCCTTTTTGAACTAGTACTTTCGCCCCTTCCTTTCCTCTTTGAACCACGTCCTAGATTATGCGATACAACTTTCCCCACTACTTTCGCCCATTCCTTTCCTCTTTGAACCACGTCCTAGATTCATGCTATACAACTTTCCCCCTTCATTTCCTCTTTGAACCACGTCCTAGATTCATGCTATATACAACTTTTCCCACTACTTTCCCCCACTCCTTTCCTCTTTGAACCACGTCCTAGATTCATGGTATACATGCAGCTAGAGCAATGCATGTGGAGTAAGTAAATTATACCTTAAGGTTCTTGGGGCGTGGTTCGGTGGGCGACGGGACGGCGGCGAAGAAGAAGGGGTCGGAGGCCCTCCCGCGCCGCCGCTGGGTGGAAAGTGAACAGCTGCGCCGGTAGTCCCTCGCCGACGGCGACAACGTTAAGCCTCCTTCCCTTCCCGGCGGACGGATCCTGCCGGCTCTTTGAGCAGCAGTGAGGGGAGAGAGAGGCCAATGAAGTCTTGTTTAGATCTGGAGAGGGAAAGAGAGTGTGAAGAGAGCAACTACAGGCGCTGAGGCTCCAACGGGAGAGGGCGAGAGAGTGTGAAGAGAGCAACTACAAGCGCTGAGGCTCCATCGTGTATATATATACTGGAGAGAGAGTGTGAAGCGTGCAAACCCTAGAAAACATTTTGACCAGTCAAAGAATCCTCCTGGCACCAATTATGCTCAAGTGTAGTTATCGAACCCGAGACCTCAAGTTTGATGAGCGAACAGGCTAACCAGCTACACAACCCTCCCGTTATGTTCAACGAGAGGGAAATAACCTTTTATACATTCCTGCATTCGTGTGACAAGCATGCCGTGTTTTTGTGTGTGTGTGTGTGGGAGTCATTGGGATTTCAATCATAATCGTGTCATGTGGCTTTGGTGGTAAGACTATCCACAGTGGTTCAGAAATAATGCAGCCTTAGTCACCTTACCTCTCTCCACGTAGTACGTTGGGTCCCACCAGTCAGAGGGTGAAACAAACAAATTAATAAGAAAAATTAAAAGCGCCAACGGTGTATCTTACCTCACACATCTTGCTACTGCTCGGGAACACTATCCAATTGATCCCTCTGTTGCTCACGTACTATTTTAAGTGAATCCTGATTATAACATGCACACAAATTTTGGGCACTTGTATTCGACTTAAGTTAGTGTGCCACCGTATCTCGTTTACTTACTACTCCCTCCGTCTAGGTGTAATAAGTCACGTTAGAAGGTGCAACGGGACCAAGGTGCGTGCATGTGTGTGTGTGTGTGTGTGTGTGTGTTTAATAGCATGTGTGTCTTAGAGAGAGCGACAAATCGACCTACTCCTACAGAGAGATGTTGTGTAGTGTACGATTTTAGCCGCGAGAGTTGGTGCATCCTCTCGTTTCCGGGCGTGTCCGGTAGGGACATGCGGACAGCTGCCACGCCCGCTCCTGACCAGCCTGGCCCACCCAAAGCCCCTCCATCGCCTGTGCACGCTTCCCGCCCGAAACGGTCAGCGCCGCTCCAAAGAATCGGTGCCGCATTCATGCCCGGGCAGAGCGGACGCGACCTCTCACTGGCGCAAGAGTGATAGTTGCTTCGTCCGTCCAACTTACTGCTGGGTCTATGGGATTTGACGGCTCATTGGTCTTTATTACTGAGGTGGTAGGACTGTTGGATGTCCCACGCTTTCGGCGAAAGGAGGTACTACTACTAGATTACAATTTTCTCCATTCTTACAGCGGAGGCGTGCAAGAGCAGTGAAAACACGCAGGCTCAGTGATTACATGGCCCACCTCACACTATCACCGTGCGACACCTAACTCTTTACATAGTACTCCCTCCGTTCCTAAATATTACTAGATGAATCCCCGCGCGTTGCCGCGGAACAGCGGTATATCTCTCTGTGCAAAATATCAATTTAATAGAACTAAAAAAACTCTATAACCGCATGAAAAATGTGGTAGCCAAACTAAATAAACTCCCATCATCATTTAGATCATCCCACGTAAGGAAAAAAGATCAGCCAACTCCTACTGCATAATGGGATTATATTTTTCTTTTTGACATGTTAATGGGACTTAAAAGCTCACTTACATGCATGCTACCGGTGCATGGTTGCATGCAGACATGTTGATGTGATTTAAAACCCACTCACATGCATGTGCCATGGTATTTCTGCATGTGGCTTAGTGCGGAGCCTCTCAACGTCTAGATCAGACGGCTATTATGGACTGATTTACTTCATCTAACGGCTACATCAATTTTGATGATGTGGCTCAAGGAGAGGATAGAGAATTCCTAGTAGTGGGGGCTAGCTATTACTACTCCCTCCGTTCGGAATTACTCGTCCAAGAAATGAATGTATCTAGATGTATTTTAGTTGTAGATACATCCATTTTTGTGACAAGTAATTCCGAACGGAGGGAGTAGTAGATAAGTCTTTGTAGAGATTCCACTACATACGGAACAAAATGAATGAATCTACACTTAAAATGCATCTATATACATCCGCATGTGGTTCATGGTGAAATCTCTACAAAGACTTATATTTAGGAACGGAGGAAGTACTAGTATAGTACGTACTGTAATTTATCAGCGAGATAAATTTGTACAATGCTATGAAGCTTCCAGCTTCTGTTACATGTATCTTGCGTCCAAGGTTGCCCGTTGCAACATTTCATCAAATACAAAGGAGACTAACATGCATGCTATTGCATCTCAATGATTGACAGATCATAGCAAATATGTACTTCCTCCGTTCCAAAATAAGTGTCTCAACTTTGTGCAAACTTTAGTACAAAGTTGTACTACTACTAAAGTTGACACTTATTTTGGAACAGAGGCAGCTAAAGAAAAAAACGATCCATGCAGTCCCTAGCCCTTGAACCGTGAACCCTGACCAGGCTTCAATTTGCTAGCAACGTTCAAGCTTCCTAATAAATGAAGTTTGCAACCTTTTGACCATCGGATCATTTTGTGCAGTTTCACCAAAATCGAGATGAGCATCCCTGTGGCAAAGAAATTGAAGAAGCGTGATTAGAATAAGGTTACTGGGACTAGTTGATGAGACATAAACTCATCACAAATATAGTACGTAGAAGCCAGTAGAGGTATGTGCGGGGCAAACAAGTAGAGAAATATCCACAGGGAGTGATGTGGGCAGCTGGAGCAGTGGTGCAAGCCGGCTGTAAAGGGAGTTGTACCTGAGGGACGTAGCTCAACCTCGAGGAGGGCGGCGGGAGGCGGCAACTGCCCACGTCGCGACAGTGAGCAAGGGACGAAGGCAACCTCACCGGCTTTGTGAGAGAGAACGGCGGGGACCCCTGATCGGGACGAGCCGACAGTGGGTTTTCGCCGTCGGCGACGGCCACCGCATCTACACTAAGCATCCACCCCTTCCCCAAGCGGACGTGATCCGCCGGGATGTTAGAGGTGTGGCCACAGTCGTTTTGTGCGAGAGAGTGTGAAGAGAGCAACCCCAGGAAGCAACCGTGTAGGCTGGCGCGTCCTGACTATGTGTATAGTGGAGCGGTTTCCTTTTCTCTCCATATGAACCTATCATATTTGCGTACGTGCCACTGAAGAAAAAAAACTTTATTTATAAATGACGCGGCACCTACTACTCGTTCTCCTATAACCTTGCGCTTGGCATCTCCAAAATATTAACCTTGCGATTGGCTCTTCGCCTCTTCGGGAAGTTGAGCAATAATGGTAGTGCAGTATATATCGTTCTGGCTATATGAGACCGAATGAATTGCTGCACGTCCACCACGTGGGCGAGGGTCGAGGGGCGAGGGAGAGTGCTACATACGGAGCAAAATGAGTGAATCTACACTCTAAAATACGTCTATATACATCAGTGCTTGGAGCATGTACTAGTAGTTCATATTGAAATCTACTAAAGGACATATATATTCCAAACAATATGATATAATCTCTATAACCAAGGTAGTAGGGACGAGGAGTAAACGGAGGGAGTAGTAAATTTTTCTCCTCGTCCTGCGAGCCACCGCGCGCATGGGCGAGGGAGCGGGCGTAAGACAGAGCAAGCTTCACCTCATCCTGCGAGCCACCGCGCCCGTGGGCGGGGGAGACGGCGTACTAAGCAAGCTTCTCCTCGTTCTGCGAGTTGACGGGACACATCAAAAGTACTCCAGTGTATAGAGCCTTCCTCTAAGGTAGGCCCCACATGGTTTGCCTCTTTTTTTAACATAACACGTCAAGTCGCAATTTGTTTGTTCACCCGTGGTAGACGATCCTCCCTCCACCAAGTGGACAACTAGTACACGTGCCAAATTACCACGTGGGCTGCCTTTTTCGTACAGAAATGAGCTCCACCGTGTACCCGCATGGGTGTGGTTGGGAAAGAGACGGGAGTACGTGCGCCGTGCATGCACCTCTTCTCTTCGTGCACGTCCCCCACCTACGTGGGTGTGTGTGAGAGATACAAACCGCGTTCGTGAGTGTTTTTTGTTTTGGGGTGGGGGTTGATTTCGTGAATTATTTGTGGGAATATGTGTCGATGACATCTCAAACAAAATTTTGCATGCAATGTGTGTGAAATGGAGGCCTATCCATATCATACATAGAGGGTCGGGCAATCCACGAGAAGAGAGGGAGCGGTCATAGCTATCGATAGAGTCGAAGAGAGGATCAAGTGGGTGGGTGCGAGATCGATGAAGAGAGCCATCGAAATTGTGTGTGTGTGCAAGTCAAAGATATAGGGCGACTGGCCTACCCGAACGTTAGAGGGCACATGTCAAGTTTGTGTGTGGCAGGGAGACATGACTAGAGCGCTCGATGTATCGGTGTGTGTGGGGGGAGGGGGTTGGGGGAGGGGGTAGGCAGAGGCCTAACTATAGAGGTAGAATGACTCGTATATGTGTTGAGAAGGAGAGACCCAGCTATGTCTTGAGGGAGATCGGCCGACATCCATACATAACTGAAGGACGGGAAATATGATGGGACAGAGAGAGAGAGGAGAGAGAGGGAGGGAGAGGGAGGGAGAGGGGTAGAGTGATGGATGGGTGATGGAGTTGCTTCTCGAAGATGGTGGGAGAGGCCTACTAGACAAACTGAGGGTGGAACTGCAATGTTATCAATAAGAGTGGGGATGTGTTTCTGTGTGTGCCTGTGTGTGATAGATCTGTCGGGACGCATCCATGGATGATGAAGGGGAACCATGTGTTTGGTAAGCAAACCTAACTAGATCGGTAGATCAATTGTTGTTTGTCGGAGGAAGGGGGAGACACAACTAATGAGGTGGATCGATTGACGTGTGGGTAAAAACGAGTTATAAGGACCTAGCTAGCTATATGTATAGCGAGAGATCGGTCGGTGTACGTCCATTTGTTAGAGGCAAATAAGGCCCAGCGAGACAGATAGACAGAGAGAATGGAGCTAGGAGGTGGTGCGAGAGGCCCAACTACTAGCTAGATAGGGGGAGGAGTGTGCGGTTGTGAGATCGATGAAAAGAGGGGCGAGAGTTTACACGTGTGTCTGACCGTATGAGAGACACGAGGCAAGGACACATAAAGGAGGAGATTGAAGGTGTGTGTGTATGTTGTAGGCAGGCATCGCTGGAGAGGTTTATCGATCGGTGTGTGTCGGAAAGGAGTTGTGGAGACTCTGGGAGAACGACCTAAAGAAAAAAATGAATGTGCCCGGTGGATAGAATGCCGAGGGAGGGGGAGGGCGAGGAGGGCGTGTGCATGCACGAGAGAAAGTTAGTGGTAGCTACAAAGGTTAGAGGATTGTGTGGGTATAAGAGACTAACAAAGATCATAATTTGATATGAAAGCGGATTCATATATTTGAATAGGAGATCATAGTGTTTTAAACATTGCATGCATGAATATAGCAGTGATACACGTGCTGTGCACATGTTATACCATAATGTGATAATGCATGGCGTTTGCAACTCACGGCTAAATGCCAAACAATCTAAACCATACTATACATCAAACAATCTCACATTTTATTTGAATTTGTGATAATGTGTAGCGTTTGCAGCTTACAACTAAATATCGAACAATCTAAACAATACTATATATCGAACATTCTCACATTTTATTTGAATTTGTGGTAATGTGTGGTGTTTGCAACTCACATCTAAATACTTGTAGGCATAGGGGGCGGGGCACCATACATAATGTGATAAACACATTATACATATGAGACATGGTTTAGATTATGAAGATCTAGCTAGAGCTAGAAATGTAATGTGATTTGAAATCAAAGTAAAGTGGATTCAAAAAATCTAGTTCGAGTTCATATAGTACACATAGTTCATATGTAACTCGAGACTAATCATGTGGTGTGCTGTGAAGATAATACACAAACGATGGTTTAACTTGACAATAATGATGATTGTAGATCTTATTAAAACAGAGAAACGAATTCAAATGCTTTGACTTCACAACAATCGTTACTGTAGATCTTATTCAAATAGAGAAACGAATTCAAATTTAGTTCATATTGAAGCGGTAGTATATACGTTTGGAATGCACTAAAACGTTCATTTAAGTAGTAGGTTGCATGCATTATACACGTAGTGAAATATTTTAATTGAACATAACATGAATTCAAAGTTTTGAATGACATTTGTAGTGCGCATTGATTTGGTACAGTACACGTTAGGCTTGTCCGGAAATTTCAACCCGCGCCTTGTTAGCCTGAAATATTTAAGATATATCTTTGTCTCATTGTGCTACGACAACTCCCTCCATCTCAACCCGTGCCTTGCTATTGCGAAATTACAACGCACGCGAAAACTCCCACCTCCTGTGAAATCCCGACACGCGAAATGCCCGTGGTACCCCTGAACCGAAAGAACCGCCTCAAATCGGTGGGGGTACTTTCGTAACTTACCCCACATTTCGGACAAGCGCGTCTCTAAGCCATGGTTCCTCACTGCCATCCCATCTGCCCACCCATTCGTACACTGAGGCCGCGAAAACCCGCGACGAAACCCCACACCCTACTCCGTCCGCCACCCAGCCGGAGCCTCTTCCCCGACGACGTCCTCCACAACAACACCTCGACGTCCCTCATCCACCGTACCGGATGAGGATCCGTCGTCGATCTCATGGTCCCGCCGATTCAGCCACCCCGTCCTCCACCTCCAAGGAGCTGCCCCGACGTTCCCCTCGTCTTTCGCGCCACCTCCATTCCCACACCGCCGTCTTTACCAGCACCACCGGAAGAGCATCATCATCACCGTTTCCTCGGATGAAGCTGCGGCCTAATCAGTGCCACCAAAGAGGTTGTACACTAATCGCTGCATTTTCTTCTTGATTCGATCTCACGGTGCTGCCGGCGCTCGGTCCCGAGCCGACACGGCGCGACTCCATCCACGGCGGCGTCGCCGGCCACTTCCTCCATGGCGTCGCTCCCTCGGCGGCGACGTCCACATCAGTAGGAGCTGCTGCTGCTTTAGCTCTCGCTCGCGCTGCTGCTCTGCTCTTGCTCTCGGTCCCCTGCCTGGTCTGCTCTTGCTATTGCTCTTGCTCGCGCTGCTAGTCTCGCTCTTGCTCTTGCTTGAGATGCTGCTCCGATTTAGCTACACTTCAGTCGACTGAATCGACTTTTGGGTCAGTCGATTTTCAGGGGGTGGGGGGGCTCGCCGGGGTGAAGGAAGA